>NC_087174.1:18538107-18595607 GCF_035594125.1 Scylla paramamosain | reverse complement strand
TTTTTTTCCTTTTTTTCTTTTTCTTTTTTTTCTATTGGGAGAGTTGGAGGGGAAGACGTATGTGTGGTGTTTGTGTGGTGGCGTTTGTGTGGTGGTGTTTGTGTGATGTTTGTGTGGTTGTGTGGTGTGCTTATGTGGTGATGTCTGCACGGTGAAGGTGACTGGTATGGTAAAACAGCGAAAATTGTGGCTTGGTGAGGTTGTCAGCTGCGTGGTATGACAAGGAAAGCTGTGGTGTGATGGTGACGAGATGTGGTGTCATGGTGTCTGGTGTGGTGCGGATAGTGGCAGCAGTGTGGTGGTGATGAGGTGAGGGAATGGTGGCAGTATTGTGTGGTGTGGTGCTGTGCGGTGCTTGAACCGAATAACAATGACGAGAATAGAGATCGATCAAAAAGTTTACCACACACACACACACACACACACACACACACACACACACACACACACACACGATCTGCTTTACTGTCTAAGGAAAAAAGGATAACAATAATAATGAAAGACGAAAAAAAACATAGTAATTATCTATTTTCCTCTTTTTCCCCCATACATAAACCAAAAAATACACCACTACACCACACAACACCACATAAAAAAAAAAAGGACGTCTATACCACACAACACCACAAAAAACACCACAAACCACACGCAACACCACGCAGTTTTCAGCACAGCAGGCGCCAAAAAACACACCAAAACACACCTGAACACACACTAACCACATAAAAAAAAAATAATAATACCACTACACCACATAACACAACAAAAACACCCTCAAATCACTCAACACCACATGTCGCACCACCACGCCATAAACACAACACACACACACACACACACACACACACACACACACACACACACACACACACACACACACACACACACACACACACACAAACATACCACAAAGCCACATAACACCACAAAAACATCCTCAAATCACTCCACGCCACATGCAGCTCCACCACACACCACCACCACCGCCTCACCCCATCCGCCACACCCACACAACAAAATCAACATGACCATTGACATCCACATCGACCTTTTAGTAATCATATGCATCCATCACGTGCAGTAAACCAACATCCATATTCATGAGGACAGTTTTGGAGGGTAGACAGACGGAGAGGGAGAGACAGGGAGGGAGAATGGTTGCAGGGTGACAGAGGGTGTGTAAGGGAGTAGAATGCGTGCTGAGGGAGGGAGGGAGGAAGGCAGGGAGGGGAAATACAAAGGTAGGTGTGATGAATGCAGTTTGTAGATTGCGGGGTGACAGAGAGAGAGAGAGAGAGAGAGAGAGAGAGAGAGAGAGAGAGAGAGAGAGAGAGAGAGAGAGAGAGAGAGAGAGAGAGAGAGAGAGAGAGAGAGAGAGAGAGAGAGAGAGAGAGAGAGAGAGAGAACAGGAACCAGAAAGATAGACAGACAGACAGACAGGCAAAGGACAACTACAAAGACAGAGGCGGAGAAAGAAAGGCGGCCAGAAAGACGCCCTCAGACACACAGACACACAGACAATGACAAAGAGGAGGTGCAATTACAGAAGTTTTCTACAAAAATACGAAGACACACACACACACACACACACACACACACACACACACACACACACACACACACACACACACACACACACACACACACACACACACACACACACACACACACACACACACACACAGGAAGCCTCATCATCCGCCCACCACCTGCCTCCCTTGAGCAAGATTCCGCCACTCCTCCTCCTCCTCCTCCTCCTCTTCCTCTTCCTCGTCCTTCTCCTCCTTTTCCATTTTTTCCTTATTCTTTCACACAGATAAAGCATTATGATACGGAAATATAAAGGCAACACACACACACACACACACACACACACACACACACACACACACACACACACACACACACACACACACACACACACACACACACACACACACTCTCTCTCTCTCTCTCTCTCTCTCTCTCTCTCTCTCTCTCTCTCTCTCTCTCTCTCTCTCTCTCTCTCTCTCTCTGAAGCAAGGACAGGCGTCAGCTGGACAGCAGCTCGGGGCACGTGTTTCACTGGAGGGCAAACGGTAACACATGCCAAATCTCTCTCTCTCTCTCTCTCTCTCTCTCTCTCTCTCTCTCTCTCTCTCTCTCTCTCTGGTAGATACAATTATAGTCTCCGGAATGCTTATTTTATCGCTGGTTTCATAAGGGACTCTCTCTCTCTCTCTCTCTCTCTCTCTCTCTCTCTCTCTCTCTCTCTCTCTCTCTCTCTCTCTCTCTCTCTCTCTCTCTCTCACACACATTAGCACGGTACGTACTGTAGGTCGGTTGGGTCTCGCAGTCCTCACCCACGAAGGTCCAGGCGTGGTGTTAGTATTGCTGCAGTGCTTCCAGTGCTACACGTGCAGACAGACAAAGTTCTCTCCGCCTCCCGATTTGTGCAATATGAATCTATATGTAAATGAATGTAATATTCTCTTATACTCATGCACACAGATACACACACACACACTCTCTCTCTCTCTCTCTCTCTCTCTCTCTCTCTCTCTCTCTCTCTCTCTCTCTCTCTCTCTCTCTCTCTCTCTCTATCTATCTATCTATCTATCTATCTATCTATCTATCTATCTATCTTTCTATCTGTTTATCTACCATTCTTTTTCTTTTCTATCTATCTATCTATCTGTCTTTCTATCTATCCATTTTATCTATCTTTCTTTCTCTTACTATCTATCTATCTACCTGTCTGTTTATCTATCTATCCATCTTTCTTTCTGTCTTGATGTCTATCTATCTATCTATCTATCTATCTATCTATCTATCTATCTACCTACCTATCAATTTATTTCATTTTCTCACGCTGCCATTTTCCTTTACCCAACCAACTCTTTGTAACACGAAACAAACAAAACCCCACAGAATTTGAACAGACACAAAGCATCACATTCACTTCCCCCTACAGGTCCAACAAAGAGGAGAATAAATAAATAAACAAATACACATACCTTTGTTTCACCTCGGGGATCAACGTAGGAGCAAAAGCATTTTTATTCTATCCTTAAGGGCGGTATGGTATTAAGTTTTACCTGTATTTTATCCCCATGAGCACGCAGGTTTCCACTTGGTGCCCTCTACGCTCCCACAATCCCCACTGTGTACACGGGCAAAGGACACGTATGGAAACAAGATTAGGAAAGTAAGGAGTTCAAGCCAAATACTTCCTTGTGGCCACAGACGATAAGGACGATGATTTAGGAGAGCTATTTTTTTATATTTTATCTTATTTCTTTGTAATACACTGTACAGTCGTGGTCATAAGTGAAGTCATTTGCTATATTCACTGATTTAGTCTATATATGGATGTGTATGTATGTGTTGTGTTTTAAGAACGTAAGAAAGAATATGAGAAAATAAGGGAAGCTGCAAGAAACCATCAGGCCTACACGTGGCAGTCCCTGTACGAAACATGCCTACCTGTTTCCATCTGTCATCCCCATCCATAAATTCATCTAATATTTTTTTTAAAGCTCCCTAATGACTAAGCACTAACAACATGATTACTGAGTCCGTTCCATTCATCAAAAACTCTGTTTGAGAACAGATTTCTTCCTATCTCTTTCTTTTATTTATTTTTTTATTTTTTTTTTCAAGCTCAAACCCGTTATTTCTCGTTCTATCCTGATTATTGATCTTGAGAATTCTGCTTGCGTTACACTTGTTATTTGTCACCCTTGTTTTGTGTTTTTTTTTTCAATATTAAGTTCTCTGGTATTGGAATATATATATATATATATATATATATATATATATATATATATATATATATATATATATATATATATATATATATATATATATATATATTTTTTTTTTTTTTTTTTTTTTTTTTTTTTTTTTTTAAAGAGGTTCAGCGGATATCACTAAAGGTTAACGGGAAATTTTTAAGACTGTGAAAAATAGTGTGACACTATGATGATTTTCAGTTTTTTTTTTTTTGTGTGTGTTTTTTTGTGTGTGTGTTTTAAGTGAGATGTTTTTTTTTGTGTGTTTTTTTCTTCATCTTTTTTTTTTTTTTATCACCGACCACACCTACAAGTCAAATCACCATCAACAAAATACCCCATGACCTGTCTGGTCCTTAACTAGATGTACAGTCACTTGGTGAGTTTCCATAAATAAAATAGAAGCAACAATATTTCCTTACAGACCCGGTATTTCCACATTACTAAAGACTTTCTACATCCAATGGTCTTCCCGAATTAATCATCTTTATTATTTTTATCTTGCTTTTGTGAGTAGTAGTAGTAGTAGTAGTAGTAGCAGTAGTAGCAGTAGTAGTAGCAGTATTAGTAGTAGTACATGAGCTGTACAAGACAATGAATTATCCCCATATAAAGTAAAATGAAAACCTCAGTGAAGTCATCCGGCATCTTTCAAGCAGTCATTGAATAACAATTAAGCAGTGGCAGTGACAGCTTCTTACCATTCCTCTAGGCGTTGAATTCTAGCTATAAATCAACTCCACGAGACTTTGAGGCGTACTGAAGGAAAATTCCACGAAGCATTGAGTGGTGTAAATGGAAAAAGAGAAGATTCGAGGATAGTGAAGCTAAAGAGCATTAAAGAATATAAGAACATAAGAAATACGGAAGCTGCAAGAAGCCATCAGGTCTACACCATCCATTTAATCCTGATGGAGTTAGCAAAAAAAAAAAAATTTGTTTTGTCTGTAATATATTTTAATCTACCCTCAAGTTGCACCGTTCTCTTACTTTCGTTTTCTATTTCAAGAGGATGAACTAAAGCTTTTGGAGAAGGACTCATTCTACACGCAGTCAAGCCTATACAACACCTTGGTCATGCCTCCCTGTAACAATGACATAAACACGCTAACCTAACCAGAGGGAGGATCACACTCGTGGATCAGTGAAAGCGATCAAACACCACTTAAACAAATGACTCCTTTACCGAAACTATTTAGAAAGGATTAAATTCTCTACCAGTCTACCATTACTACCTATCACATACAAATAAATGGTGTAAAGGATTGATGTGCATATAGATTTCATTTTTACTCACGAAAAAATATAGCAAAAAATAAGGGACTCAACTCAGTCAGTCTACCATTACTTCTGATCCCGTTCCAACACTCCTACCCTTCCATACACTGCTAAGAGTTGATGCACATGTAAATCTCGTTCTCCTTCGAAAAATAAAGTAAAAAAAAAAAAAAAGTCAACTGATTCAACACTACCAAGCAAACATTATTAGCGACCACGATTCCAAAACACTATTTCATACGCAGTAAAAATTTCATTATCCTCTTAAGAAACAGTAAAAAAATAACAGAACCAGATCCTCACAGCAAAGGGAGTGAGGAATGAGGTAGAGGCGTGAAGGAGAGTTGAAAGAGCACAATATAACCACCACCACGCTCTGACATCCCCCATATAGAAAAGATTTAGCGAACGTATGATTTAGCGAACTGCACCTATGACCACTAAATTCTGAGTTCCAGTACATGAGTATTACGATAGATGAGACATAATGTTATTAATGAACAAGATAACGTCACAAGAATCAGTTGTACGCAGCCTGACAAAGCAAAGCAGCCTCTCTATGTAATACATAATGACTAACCTGTGTTGCTTTTAAAGGAAACCTATATATTCAAATTTTATGACTACCTACTTTCTCTTCTTTTCTTTCCTATCATTCTTGTCTTTCTCTTCCTCATCCCTCCCTCTTTCATTTTAACAAATACATAAACAACGTCAGTAAACAGACAACTTACCTGCATCATCCTGCGAGGGCTTTGCGTCAACAGAGGTAGCGGTGTAGCGGCTGCCGTCCGCCCTCACACTCCGCCGGATGCTCACCCCGCTCACACTTCTCACTAGTCCACCCTGAAATAGTGAAAGAAGAACGCTTATAGAAAATGATGCCAGTTTAAGGGAAGCTACGCAAAAAATCAAGGATATCCCCAAAAAATTGTTGTTCTCTGCAAAATTTAAAATTATTTAGCTTTGATTAAGTTTTTTGAGTTTATATTATTACATGTTAAGTTAGAATATAAAAGAAAAGTAAAGGAAGAGGAGGAGGAGGAAGAAAGAGGTCTGGAGGGAGGGAAATCTGACAGAAGTGATGAATGGGTGCAATGTTGTACACACACACACACACACACACACACACACACACACACACACACACACACACACACACACACACACACTAAAATTAGAGAGAAACCCCTTAATATAATGAAACAAAATTTTTCTTCTCTCTCTCTTTTTTTTCACCTCACTTCCCCTTCCTTCAGTGCCTTCCCCCGTCACCAACCCATCCCGCCCCCTAGAGTGACCCATGGAAGGTGGACGACCCCATTACGCGATTCCCAGGCAACCCATGACTCCTCCTCCTCCTCCTTGTCTTCCTCCTCGTAACGGTTCAGTCGGAGGGCTAACAAAGAAAATGGGAAGGGAGGTTATGCCCGTCACTATTGGAGGAGGAGGAAGAGGAGGAGGAGGAGGAGGAGGAGGAGGAGGAGGAGGAGGAGGAGGAGGAGGAGGAAGAGAAGGAGGAAGAAGAAGAGGAAAAAAAGAGAGAAAAAAGAGGAAGAGCAAAAGGAGGAGGAAGAAAAATAGAAGAAAGATAAAGATTAAAAAGAAAGAAAGAAAAGACGAAGAAGAAGAAGAAGAAGAAGAACAACAACAACAACAAGAACAAGAACAAAAACAAGAAGAACAAAAAAAAAGAAGAAAAGAAGATAAACAGGAACAAAACCCAAAGATAACAAATATTTCAACTTCACACGGAGCAAAAGGTTAATAGAAAGAAAATGTCTTGCTATCACTGGAAAAATTACTATGCGAGACTAAATTATACTCTCTCTCTCTCTCTCTCTCTCTCTCTCTCTCTCTCTCTCTCTCTCTCTCTCTCTCTCTCTCTCTCTCTCTCTGATTCTGAATGTCACGGTGACGTATCAGAAATCCACCTCTTCCTCTTTGTCTTCCTCCTCCTCCTCCTCCTCCTCCTCCTCCTCCTCCTCCTCCTCTTCCTGCTTACACTACGCATTACCAACACATCAAGATAAAAAACGAGCAGTGAATTACAGAAAGGTATATTGTGTTGCAGTTTTGTTTTATTTTCACTGTCATTTCTTTTCTTCACCGCAGGGCATCACTTCCTCTTCTTATTTTTATACCTCCTCTTCTTCTTCTTCTTCTTCTTTTTCTTCTTTCTTTTCTTCTTCTGTTCCTGCTCATTTCTTCTACTTATTTTCTTTTATTTCTACTTCTTCTTCTTCTTCTTCTTCTTCTTCTTCTTCTTCTTCTTCTTGTTCTTCTTTTTCTTGTTTCTGTTTTTTTTTTCTTGTTCTCCTTCTTTACCCTCTGCTTTTCTAATTCATTTCCTTTTCTTCTTTCAACTCTTGTTTTTTTTTCTTTTTGTTGTTTTTTTCTTTTCCTCTTCTTCCTCTTTAGCTTTTTCTTCCTCTTTCTTCTTCTTCTTCATCATCATCATCTTCTTCTTCTTCTTCTTCTTCTTTTCTTCTATTTCTCCTTTGTTGTTGTTGTTGTTGTTGTTGTTCTTGTTCTTGTTCTTGTTCTTGTTCTTCTTCTTCTTCTTCTTCTTCTTCTTCTTCTTCTTCTTCTTCTCCTTCTTTTACTTTTCCTCCTCCTCCTCCTCCTCCTCCTTATGAAGTCATAACGCGTCTATATACGTCATTAGTGAGACCGCATTTAGAATATGCGGCTCAGTTCTGGTCTCCATGCTATCAAAAAGACATTAAGAAATTGGAGAGCGTGCAAAGACGAGCAGCCAAACTTATCCCAGGAATACGTGGTCTGTCTTATGATGAACGTCTAAAAAGATTAGATATGTTTTCTCTTAGAGATCGTCGCATCCGAGGTGACCTCACCCAAACGTTCAAAATACTTAAGAATATAGATAAGATAGATTACAAAAATCTCTTTGAGCTTTCGCAATTAGTAACAAGAAATAACGGCTTGAAACTTAAAGGGCAGCGATGTAATACTGATTTGCGAAGAAACTTTTTAACGTACGAGTAGTTGAACGTTGGAACAAGTTACCAGCGTCTGTAGTGCAAGGTAATACGGTGGCTACCTTCAAAACTAAATTAGATAAGTTTTATAAAGAAAATGGTTTCCGATAATTTTTTTTTTCTTAGCGATAGTATTAGTTACACTAGATCTCTTTTTTTTCCCATCTTTCCTGTATAAATTTCCCCGATTGTTCCTCTCAGCAATCGGGGTGAACTTTTCGTTTTATTTCATGCCGGGTAACACCGGAGGGAGTGGTGGGTGTGGAGGACCTTCTTCTGTTCTATCCTTGCCTCCTGCTAAGTATATAGCTTATTAAAGATGTAGTATAGTGAACGAGTGACCTCGTCATAGGTCGCAAGGCCTCCTGTCACTCGTCTTTCCTATGTATGTATTCCTCCTCGTCCTCCTCCTCCTCCTCCTCCTCCTCCTCCTCCCAACTCTAAGGTAAAGGACACCCAAGGCTAACCAGACTCCTCACTTGTTGCTCAAATTCCTGATCGACCCCACCCTCACCTCCTCCTCCTCCTCCTCCTCCTCCTCCTCCTCCTCCTCCTCCTTCTTCTTCTCTTCCTCCTCCTTTTTATTCTTCCTCCTTCTTCCTTTCCACCTCAGTTCATCTCACTACTCCCTCTTCCTTCTCCTTCACCACCATCACCACCACCACAACCACCACCTCCTCCTCCTCCTCCTCCTCCTCCTCCTCCTCCTCCTCCTCCTCCTCCTCCTCCTCCTCCTCCTCCTCCTCCTCCTCCTCCTCCTCCTCCTGCCCCTCCTCCTCCTCCTCCTTCTCTTCCTCCATCTCTGTATTAAAGGACCTGTATTAAAGGCTCTGTATTAGGACCAGTACTCTTCATAATGTACATTAATGATATTGATGAAGGGATAAACTACAAAATACTCGTAAGTAAATTTGCAGACGACACTAAAATAACAAGTAGAGTAACGTCTGTGTCACAATGGCAGGAACTGCAGTGTGACCTCAATAAACTAACAAGCTGGGCAGAAAAATGGCAGATGAGATTCAATATAGAAAAGTGTAAAATTCTACATATCGGAAGCAACAATGTTCAGGCGAGATATGTAATGAATAACATGCCACTGTCAAGTGCTGATAAAGAAAAAGATCTTGGTGTCGTTGTGTCAAACGACCTAAAGCCGAGTCAACACTGCACAGAAACAGTAAAGACGGCAAATAAATCAGTAGGGGTTCATTGGAAGAACTTTTGAATTTAAATCAGAATTTAGGGAAATGCCTTATATAACTCACTGGTGCGCCCTCATCTAGAATACTGTGTACAGTTCTGGTCACCATACTACAAAAAAGACATTGAAAAACTAGAAAAGATACAGCGCAAAGTCACAAAGATGATTCCAAGATTGCGCAATAAGCTGTGTGAGGAACGACTGGAAGATCTAAACCTATTTAGTTTAACAGAGCGCAGGATAAGAGGAGACCTAATTGAAGTGTTCAAAATTTTCAAAGGATATAGTAACATTGATGCACATAAATATTTTACCATTGATCATTCTAACCTAACAAGAAATAATGGATTCAAGATTATACCCAAACGTTTTAAATCCCACGAGGCCAAACATTTTTTTCTTTAATCGTATAGTAAATATATGGAATAAACTTCCTGCCAAAATTGTGAACAGCAATACTATTGAATCACTCAAAAATAAAAATAGACAAATATTTAAAAGCAAATCCCCAACAAGCTCTCTTCTTGTCCAAATAATTACTAAATTCACTAATGAACTCTTATTTTACAGACACCTGTTTTAATATAAATTGTATTAACTTTCAGATAGGCGTATAGAGTTCACCGTAGGGTGAATAGTAGAACTTCCTTTCATCCTTTCCTATGAAAATTCCATGTCAGTTTTTCCATACTGCATGGTACTTTTCCCAACTATTTCCATGCCAGCGCAAGCAGGAGGGAGTGGTGGGTGGGAAGGAGCCTTCTGCTATGCTGTCCTGTCTCTCTTCCCCTGTAGCTAGTTAGAAGTAGTTACCAAACAGCCTTGCAAGGACCAAAAGGTCTGTTGCTGTTTGGCTTTCCTTTGTATTCCTTTGTATCTCCTCGTCCTCCTCCTTTTTTTCCTCCTCTCCGTACGTCAGTTCATTGTCTTCAGTATAAATGAATTAATGAATAATTAAAGAGAAAATGAAAGAATGGTGATATCCTCTCTCTCTCTCTCTCTCTCTCTCTCTCTCTCTCTCTCTCTCTCTCTCTCTCTCTCTCTCTCTCTCTCTCTCTCTCTATATATATATATATATATATATATATATATATATATATATATATATATATATATATATATATATATATATATATATATATATATATATATATATATATATATATATATATATATATATATATTTCACTCACTTCACTCACTCACTCACTCACTAGTCTACTCAGCCAGTCAGTTGCTTCAGCACATCTTGCTACAGCACACTCCACCAAACTCAGCATAGCGAACACGTTCATTTCGGTCAAACGTTAAAATAAACCAGCATTGTCCGTGACTGCGCGCCTCCGCCTGCACGGTGAGTGTGGCGGCGTGGACCGCGTGAGGCTGTCTGGTGCCTTCGGGTGGAGGAGATAAGCGCACCCTTGCTTCCCTCACCTTCACCAGCGCGGGGCGGGGCGGGGTAGGCCTCTGCAGGTCTGCCCGGGTGGCCGCCGGTGTCGTGTTGGTAGTTGTTCCCTTGTATGTTGCTGTTTACAAACAGAAGCCTGACTGTTGTGAACACTTTACGGGGTATATTTCATTCTTATATTGGGCAAATCTTTTAACCAAGTCTTCACATGTTGTTGTGGACAGCACCGGACAGATATATTATCAACACGCCTTTGTTTAGAAACACTGGGGTCTGAGTAAGGGCAGTTCGCGGGAGGACAGCAGCGCACAAGAGGACACCTAGGAACACAACATGCTGTCATCAACATGGCTGAAGACTTGGCTAAAAGATTAGCCAAATATAGGGATGGAAAAGACCCTATAAAGTGCTCACACCAGTCAAATTCTTGTTTGTAAACAAACAGCGAGCAGCCACGTACAGTACAAGGGACAGCTACGAGCACGACCCCGGCAAGCTGGCCAGGAGGGACGGCGACGCCCACGTTAGGGCGGACTGCCTGGCGGGGCGTGCGCCGTGCTGTGCGGGAGATGCCCCTGGCATACCTGCTGACGGGGCTGCAGGCTACCATCCAGGAGCACCACGCCGTGCCCTTCAGCCTGACAGGGCAGGCTGGAGGAGGCCGGCGGCGCTGCCGTGGGCCATGGGCAGACTCGCGCCGCCACATTCTGCACCGTCAGGCTATCGGGCGTGTTCTCTGTCACGAATTTATTCTTATTTCGTTACTATTTCTCTTTACTTCCATCTATTCCTCAATAATCTGACTGTCACGCGTGTTATAAGAAGCATCACCGAACAGTGTACAGTGCATCTAATTGTACACCACCACGACCAGTAGGAAGAGGAGACAGAAAGAAGGAAGATAAAAAGGTAAGAAGGGGAGAGAAAAAATAGGTAAGAAGAGAAGGAAGAAGAGAAGGAAGGAGAGGCAGGAACTCAGTGCAACCTGATTAACTAGTTGGGAATCTAACACCACCTCACTATTTTGACTTTGATACGCCCACAACTACCCGCCCTACAGAACCCACCCATCCGCCCACCCCACCCTCCTGCTCGCTTACAACCCACACCCACTCGCACACCCACGGAAGCCACTCACCTGCTGAACCCACCTGTGACATTCCTTGCTTCCAAAACTCACATATACTTCCAGACAAATCTTTCCTGTCACCCTCTAGAGACCCGACAGGCCCCATACCCGGGCAGACTCCTCAAACACTCCCGACAAACTCTATTTCCCGACGGACTCTTCATGACTGCCGACAGATTTTCCACACCCAGATAAACTCATACAGCCCCCGCGAAAAATGTTCCTAATCCCAACACACTCATGAACACTCCCACTTGACTCACTGTATACCAACAGACTCAAGATTCCCGACAGAAGAGCTTAAGTCTATAAAATTATACGCTAGATGATGGCTGTAATTATTATTCACTTGTTCTTTTCTTCTTTTTCTCATCTTATATTTTCTTCTTCCTCTCTCTTTCTTCCTTCTTGTATTATCTGTGCTTCTTTCTTCTTCTCCTCCTCCTTCTCCTCCTCTTCCTCATCATCCTCATCATCATACTCTTCATATTCTCGCTTACTCTTCTTTTTTTTTCCTCTTTCAACATCTTGTAATCCTCCTCTTCCTTTATTGCTTTTGCTTATACTTATACTTCTCCTCCCTCTCCTTCTCCTTCTCATTCTCCTTCTCCTCCTCCTTTTCCTAATAACTTTCATCACTGTCATCAAAATAAAATCTTCATGACAAACATTATAAGAACCATTGTCATCACACACACACACACACACACACACACACACACACACACACACACACACACACACACACAGGTAAACAGATACATAAGACTCAGGTATGTGTCAGAGTAGGATACGTGTTATTTAACCCGCCAGGAGACCAGATGTGTGGAGGTGGTGGGACGTGGGACTACACACACACACACACACACACACACACACACACACACATACGAGCATCCAAACCTACCTACCAACCTACCAAGCCAGTCATCTCAAGGTCACAGTTTCTCAAGGTCACTCTACGTAAGCTCGCCTGTCCCTCACCTTCCCACACCTTAACTAACTCCCGCGCACTCTCAAATTAAGCAAAGGTGAGTCGTGTGCTAACCATGGAACTGTACAATGTAATGCTGGTGTAGAAACGTGAAAGTAAAGTAATGTTCGCTCTTTATGCACAAAGAGAGGCCAAGGAAGAAAAATAATCAGGAAAAAGGCTTTCTAATTGTCTTTCCCAAATGATGGAAGGAAAAATAAAGTATTTCAAGGAAGTAAAAATTAAATATTGTTTGCTCTTTAATACATAAGGAAGAAAGATCAGAGGGTAAAAAAAAATATATATATATATATATATTCAGAAAATAAGTCTTTCTAATTATCTCTCCCTCTAAGAATAAAAGTAAAATAAAGAAATGCAAGGAAGCAATAACGAAGGTAATGTTTGCTTGATTTTTTTTTATGCACAAGGAAGGAAGACTGAAGGAGAAACAACAGAGAAAAGTCTATCTATTTACCTCTCGATAAATAAATGAAAGTAAAAATAAGGAGCTGTGAGGAAGTGTAAACAATGTAGGAAGGTTAAGGAAACATTATCAGATTGTTTACGAAAAGGATTACGTAATGTTATTGTATTAGGCTCTCTGAATTCCTTAACCCTGCTTCTCCTCCTCCTCCTCCTCCTCCTCCTCCTCCTCCTCCTCCTCCTCCTCGTCCTCGTCCTCGTCCTTCTCCTCCTCGTCCTCCTCCTCCTCCTCCTTACCTCCCATCCTGTATTAATACTTCCTCCATCTTTTCCTACTCTCTCTCTCTCTCTCTCTCTCTCTCTCTCTCTCTCTCTCTCTCTCTCTCTCTCTCTCTCTCTCTCTCTCTCTCTCTCTCTCTCTCTCTCTCTCTCTCATTGCAATCTTTTCCCTCTTTGCTTTTACTCATCCAATAAACCTTCATCTCTCTCTCTCTCTCTCTCTCTCTCTCTCTCTCTCTCTCTCTCTCTCTCTCTCTCTCTCTCTCTCTCTCTCTCTCTCTCTCTCTCTCCCGAGTTACAACCATTTTTTTCTGTGACACGCATAAAAAGAAAGAAAAGAATGAAGGGAAAAGTTAATTACGAGGATGTCATCAACACAACAGCAAGATTGATAACAATGAGAGGAGAGAGAAAGGAAGTAATGGAAACAAAGTAAAATAGACGTAATATTAGACAACAGAATGTATGAATAAACCAGTAGCAAGTGGTGGCAGTAGGAGGAGGAAAAAAACAAGAGGAGGAAACGAAAACAAATTAAGAACGTAAGAAAACAAAAATAAAGTAAGAGAAGAGACGTAATGTGAGAAAAAAAAGTTAAATAAATAAATAAACCAATATAGAAAGTGATGGCTCCAGGAGGAGGAAGAAGAAAAGATAATGACAGAGAAAGACGAAAAAGGAAGATGATGAAACCTGCGACACTGTTTCTCTTAATCACCATCTTCTCTCCGCTCCTCCCATCACTTCCCCTTCTCTTCCTCATCTCACTCTCACTTTCCCTCCACTTGCAACCCCCCTCTCCTCTCCTCTCCTCTCTCTCTCTCTCTCTCTCTCTCTCTCTCTCTCTCTCTCTCTCTCTCTCTCTCTCTCTCTCTCTCTCTCTCTCAAACGTGCACCCACAAGCCCTCTACTCATTACCAAACCCCCGGTCATTACTTGTGCCAGATACACCTGCACTCCTTGCCTCACCTTCCCTGTGCGAGTGTTACTTGGAAAAGTTTAACCTGGTATAAGAAGTGCATAAAAAAAAAACTGCTGAATTATTTTGACAGCATAGAAAAGTGGTAATCCTCATGTTAGAAAAAAAAGGACGTATTTTCATCATTCCGGCTCATACCAGGTGAGATTAAGCGATGAGGCTTAATGATACAAGGAAACACATCTTTTCCTCCCCATTTTACCCAAGCATTCACAAGACGAATCATCACCACCACTCCCCACCACTCCCCACCGCTCCTCGCCACCCCAAAAGGCACCCTAACTGGTAACTGGTTTGGCAAGAATGTGTCGTAACTGTTGGGGATGACCGCCTAGTACCTCCCAGCTTTTCCTCTCCCTTCCCGCCTCTCCCTGCGGCGGGAAGGGAGGAAGGGAGGAGGCTGCAGCAGCGGTTTTCTTCCTGTATCTGGGATGAGAGAGAGAGAGAGAGAGAGAGAGAGAGAGAGAGAGAGAGAGAGAGAGAGAGAGAGAGAGAGAGAGAGAGAGAGAGAGAGAGAGAGAGAGAGAGAGATTGATATATTTCATTGGCCGTTAAGAAATACGGTAGTTAATATTGATGAAGGGGAGATGGCCAGTTTGTTGAGCATAAAGAAAGACAGACTGAGAGAAACACAGACAGACAGACACACAGATACAGATGCAGGCAAACATACAGACAGTAAAGTACTATGGATAACCATTTTTTAGCTTTGTGACAGAGAGAAAGGAAAGGATTGCTGATAAACTATTTTTTTTTGCCTTGTTCATCTCCCTTTGCGTCGTGTGGATGTATTTTAAGGAGCAACCCGTCTGTCCAGCACAACATGCTAGCTTTCCCTGACCACCACCACCACCACCCACACCAATGCAACGAGTTACTCCCGAGACATCCCGATCACTTTCAGCCTCACTAACTCTCACTCGACCACTTCCAGCCACACCACGGCTTATCTGCGTGCACAGCGATAAGGAAATTTGTCTATCGCAACGTTATGTAGATCATCTTGTTTCTCTCTCCGTTCTCTCTTTCATTAAAGTAAACATGGAAGGAGGAAGAATGCACTAAACTGGAAGAGGGAGAAATGGTGAACTGGAAGAAGAGGAAGGACATGAACTGAAAACCAAAGAACGTTTCCGTAGCCACTCCATATCGCATCACGTGAGCCACGAAGACTGTCATGCCTGTCTTGCTGATCAGCGGCAGGGAAGCGTCAGGATTCAGCAAAGCTTTGTTCTGTGCTCCTCTTTTCCACACCTCGAGGCGCGAAGGTGTCCCCCTACAGCGCCTTATAAAGGAAAACCGTATTTAGCTTGGAGAGGCGCCAGCTGAGGCCCGGCCACTCTCCACGCCTTCCCACACTGAAGGAAGCACAGGCAGCATTCTTCATCTGGCTCCCTTACGCTTCCCTTACCAGTGATACATGATGTCACTGAAGTGTAATAATTCCTGCTCATGCAAGTCTCAGCCACACAACGCTTCTATAACGCAGCTTGTCTCCCACGCCAGACGCCCAGACATTCCGACGCCTGCACCTCACGAGCCAACGCACCGCGAGGACCAGACGGGAGCCCTTCGTTAATGTTTATACGATGGGCAGGGAGGAGCAAGTATATCTGCTCTAAATGGTGCTGATGGCAGAGGCGCTCAGTCCCACACAAGCCACCGTGGCCAATGGGGAGATGGCCGCCTTACAGCTGTGCCTTATACGCGCCACTCCATTCACACGAGAGGGCCAAGTGCATGACGTCAGCTCGCCTCGACGCCTCTGTCCGTTTACTCCATAGGCCCAACGGGAGGCTGTCTGGAGGGAACCATTCTAGCACTGACTCGGACCTTTTCCTGTCTCCAGCTTTAGTCCAGTCAGTCAACAACTTTCAGGGACACGATGTTGGTCATTTCAAAGGAAAACATAAGAACATAAGAAATAAGGGAAGCTGCAAGAAGCCATCAGGCCTACACGTGGCAGTCCCTGTATGAAACAGCACGCCACTACGTGCCCTGCTGTCTCTGCATCCCCACGCAATGAGGCACTTAAGGTGACTTTGTCCAAAAGGGAAACTGCGCCACACCGCCACGCTCCGCCTCACCACCACCACCACCACCACCACCTGGAAGCACGCACACCTCACATATGCGTAACGCGAAAAATCATCCTGAACTTACACGTGATGCAGAAAATGGAATGTGTGCCTAAGGTTACTTTGTTAGCCTTGGTCTTGATCCTAGGCCACTAAATCGATAATAAAAAATAAAAGAAACAAAAAAAAAAGCGGAGCAAGTTTATCATATACACTTTACTAATCTTTCACTCCCATCCTTCCGTTTCACCTGCATTTTGTCACCTCCCAGCTTTCCATAGTAACTCTTTCTCTGCCTTCCCTCAAGGCCACGCTCTTCCTGACCCTTCCCCGCCCTCCCTGCCTTCCTCCCCTCTAGGGCGCGCCACTAAAGCACCGAAAAGTCAAGGAAATGAAGACTGCCTGCCTCAGGCCTCGTAATTGGCATCTCCGCGGCAAACAACAGCGCAGGGTTGTCAAGTGTGCCGCGTGAACAGTGAGTAGCGCCACGCCAGAAAAAAACTTTTCTTTTTTTTTACCTTTCACGTTTTAAAGTTTCAGGAATCATGCTGCTAATTACTAACCTTAAGTAACCTGGGAAAATCACAGAACCAAATGGAGAAAAACCAGGGAAGAAAACCATGAAGGGAAAAAAAGAATGCTTCCCAAAATGCCACCAAACACTCTCCCTCCCTCCCAAACTCTCTCCCTCTTCCCCGTCCTCCCCTGCGTTTCCCCGAGGTGACTAAGGGCGTGACCTCCCCCAAGAAGGTCGACAGTTGGGAGCGTCACGCAGCTGTCAGGAGTGAGTGCCTCGTACCCCGCGCCTCCCGCCCTGCTTTGTCGTCTCCCTGCCGCCACTCCCGCCTCCCTGCCACCCTGTCCCGCAGCCCGCCTCGACCCCGCGACCCTATGGAAGGAAATACCGCTACTAGGCCCACCAAGATCGAGCCCTGAGTGAAGCTATGTGAGAAGTAGGTGTGGACAGACTCACTAATGCACGGCTGGGACGCAGGAATCGGAAGGATTTAAAGGTCACCGGACAAACGTACCGACCAGAAGAAGTGTGAGCCAAATAAAGCAAGGCGAAATGACAGTGATTCATTCAGTTAGATTCATTCCTTGGGGACTCCACTGCTTTGCATAACAGCTTTCTGTGTGTGTGTGTGTGTGTGTGTGTGTGTGTGTGTGTGTGTGTGTGTGTGTGTGTGTGTGTGTGTGTGTGTGTGTGTGTGTGTGTGTGTGTTAATGTCACAAGCCAGCTCAGACGTTACAATCACGCACTATCGCTGTTCGTGTTCGCCTCGTCTGCGTCCCACTGAGGGCGTCTTCAGCACACAACGGCCAGCACAATACTCACCAGAGAGAACTCGCCAGGGGCGGCGATGGACCTCCTGCGCAGCCTTGCCCTGGGTAGGATCCTCGAGGCAGGAGGCGGAGTCTTGCTGTCTGCCAGAGGACAGAGACACACGAGAGAGTTCCTGTCCCCCGCCACGGAGAGGCGGTCCTCGTCGGGACAGGAACACGTCGCGCCGCCGAGGGACTGGTGGTGGCCGGGCGGCGGCAGTTCATCATGCGAGGCGGAGCGTGAGGCGAAGGGGGAGTCCTCAGGTGGGGGGCGTCTTGACCGCGGGTACCGCAGGGACGAGAAGGAAAAAGACTTCTTTGGCCTCAGAGAGTAGTACACATTTTCCTGCAGGACCTCGGTGCGAGGAAAAGCGACGTACGTGTTCTTGTCCTTCTTGACGGAGGACAGGCCCAGGCTTCTTTGGTCGTCCCGCAGGGGCGGCAGCGAGGCGCCCTCAGCCCCCCTGGCGAGCCACGGCACGAGGGGCGGCGGGGTGCGAGGTGAGGGGGGCGGACTCTCACACACGGGGGACATCCTACCGCTGGAGTGAGGGCTGGACGGCGGGCGGCTCCAGGCGGGCGAAGCCAGGGCTGGGGGCATCACCACGGGGCCCAGGTCACACAGGCACTCGCCGCCGCCTCGCCAGTCCTGCCACCAGCTGGCGGGGCCGCTGGCCAGGGAGTCCACTGTCTGCTTCATGACGAACTTTGTACTGTACAGGACGCGCCACACCAATCACGAGTCACATCACTGAGTGCGTGAGGCGGCAACTGTGGGCGTGACGCTCATCGCCTGCAACAATACCGGTTCAGGTTAGCCCGCGCGACCCGCGGACCCGGCGATTGACCCCTACACTCCCCCCGGCGCCCCCCGGGGCCTGCCACGATGCTCCTCCTCGTCAAAGAATGGAGTGGATTATATTCAATGAAATCTTTGTCATTTACATATATTGGAACGCTTATTGTAGGTATTCCGTGTTGCTAAAGGTACGTAAAATTGGCCAAAATAAATAAAAATAATCCACTTTCCATAGCACATAACAATTTTTTTTTTTTTTTTTCAGAATAAGATACTTGTCTTAAATGTACTTCCAGTAAGACTATATTCATTAACTCCTTGAATATTCAAGTTGGTGATGACAGATATACAACAACACCGTGATTAAGTTCAACGCATAATCTACGGAAGCGCGTGACCATGCCGCCCTGAACCAACACCCACAACTGTTCAAACGCTCGCAGCGCAAACCAATATAAAAGTGACAGGCGTGTAATTACTAGAGAAGAAGCGAACACACTTCCCATACCCAGGACCTGCGGGTTAACTAACTACACGAGGACCAAACCTGCGGGAAGATAAGTAATTTAAACTCCGCCTGAAGCACCAATCAGGGCTCAGGGTCGAACTGGGGACTCTTCACTCTCACTCCCTCAGGCTCTCACCGTCTGTCACTTCACACTTAGACGACAAGGCGCGTGACAAATGCTCCACAAATGCTCCACTCACGCCACAACTTGACAACTATGAAACATCAATGCCCGCTGGCCCGCCCTACGCCCGACGCGCCCCATAAGCTACAGGTCATCCTCGGCGCCGTGAGAGCGAGATCGTCTTCCAGGCCCGGATGTGGCCGTGACCTCGCCGAGAGCGGTGTCCTCAGTCCCGGTGTGCACAGACCGAGCAGGTGAACTTTCCCCTTTACTCCGGGTCAATAACAGCGTGGGCGAGGCGTGACGTCACCTCCCACCGTCATGGGGCGGCAACCCACACTGAAGGAGACATCCGGGACATATATCGGTGCCTCTCGGGCATTATCACTACCTACCATCCACCGCAGCCCCGGGCCAGGGTGGGAAGGACGTGCTGGTGCTACATGGGCACGGAGGAACAATAGCTAACGGGCACGGCAACAGTACCGTCGCCTGATCCACCTCACTATAAAGCGGTGCGCAATCCTTCAGGCAGCTGCAGACCCCCCAGGAGGATTCCCTCTCCCTCCTAAGCCTCCTGCTGCGCCGTGCTGGGGGCGGAGGCCTCCGCACGCAACACGTCCTTCGTGCACCTAAACACGTAACGCCCCTCCCCCCCACACAGACGCTGCCATTAGCCGTCAAGCTGGCGTGCCGGTTTGGGGGGACCGTAGTTGTTGGGTAACGTCCAGCACTCTCTCCTTCCTTCCTTCCCTCCCTCTCACCCTCCATCCCTCTGCGGGTCAAGCTTTGCCCTGTGGCCGCGTGAGTCACCGGAACGTTGGCCCTGAGGGGTGGACACGGAACAAACCCAACGGGAACCACGCCAACCAAGGCAGGCTTTGGCTACAAGAGACATAAGCTGATTATACCCAGTCTGAGGCGCGGGACGCTCGAGAAAGCACGCAGCAGTAAGCACGGGTGCCCGCTCGCTCGGCACACACTCCGGGAAGCCTGCCTGGAGATGCAGTCAGTAACTGCTCTGATGCTGACCATTATAATCACACGGGCTCAGGAACACGCTAAAGTAAACACTTATAGAAGTATCCAGGAACAACGTTAATCCGGTATGTTAAAAAAAACAATAAAGATAAAGTAAAATGAAATAGCCCTATATTTGTAGATGTGTATGCAGCTAAGAAAGCACTCCACGAATACAATCCACGTGTATCGGAACGCAAGCCATAGGACACTAAACTACAGACACATCGTGAGAAACACGGCGAGTCAAGGATCAGTTCGTGAATGGTGCAGGTGGTGCTGGAAACGAGCTCGCACTCTGGCCACAAGACCTGGTCGGGGTGCCAGGTGAGGCAACGCGGCACACAGGTGGAGGATTTGCACACCACTGTTCCCTCTTAATATCTGAAATTATTTTCCTTAACATTTCACTTGAACTTTTCGTTGTTGCTGTTTCGTTCCATATCAACCTAGGCTTTAGAGGACCTCTTTCAGACCAGCACACTAGCACCTCACTACTGTCGCCCATGATGCTCTGCCAGGCCCTCCGCCAGGCGCCAGTCCTCGACCCACCGTGGGGCATGAGTCAGTCCCTGTGGTTCACGCCTGTGGCGGGCCAGCGTTGGGCGGGACACCAAAAGGGCCGCGGACACACCCGAGCGTCACTGGCTACACTCACGTAACGGCGAGAATGGTTTGGCATTCTTGTCTATTCTGAAGTACTCGTGCTTCAGCCGCTGCCTGGAGGCACGTCAAGCACCACACACTCGCTACGCCTCCCAGGGCGGCACCACAACCCCCGAGTGAGTCCCACCTGCAGCGGTGCGCCACGCGGCGTAACTCTCACGAGCTGTAAAGATGAACTAACTCTGAAATAAACCCGAGGTGCTGTACTGTTGGCTGTCCCGCGGCGCGCAGCGATACTCTCCGCAAAGCTTCGCTCAGCCGCCACTCGTTCACGTGACCTGCACTCCAAGACACAGTCTTCCTCACCACCTTCACCTGAACGCACACTCTTTCACCACATGTCTTGAGCAAGAATATCATTACAGACAAACCTGGACGCTACCGCCACAATTCACTCTACACAATTCTGTAAAATGATGTGTTGAGAAGGAAAATACCAGCCCTGCTCATTTTGAACCAATCACCGTGGTTTCTGAGAGTTGCCTCCACCAATGAAAATCAGCTGAAAGAGTTGCCAGCGACCAATGATCGCGGGTCCCGGGCACAGGCTGAAGGGGCAAGCAGGCCAGCGCGATCAACAGGACTGAGAAGCGACAAAAAAGAAAAACAAAACAAAGGTGAGGTGGCAGCGGTGGCGGGGCGAGGCGGGGGCGGCGGTGTTCTTCATACAGCTCTATTTATAATCAACTCTTGCTTTCCACCCAGCTGGCCCCCGCCCAGGAGGGAAGGACTGCGCTCACAGAACAAGTGCAGCGAACCTGTTTCGAGTGGACCACGGCGGCAGGCAGGACCTGTGCCCCGCCCTGCCCCGCCCCGCCCCGCCCCGCCGTTGCTGGTGTGAGTGCCGGTAAGACGCCTCACAGGGCTCCTCCTCGCCCGCCCACTTGACTGTTAACGTCTTTCTTCCTTTTTACACGTGAGGTGAGGCGACGCCCTTTCGCCGCCCTGGTAGCCAGCCGCCCCCTCCCCGCAGCGGCGCCACCCCTTCCCCCGCCGGCGGAGGCTGAATATCAAACGGACTTTCCCTGCACAGTGAGCGTGAGAATCTTGCAGCGGAGGGCCGCGCGCCACAGCCGAGGTGTGAGAGCCGAGGGGCGACAGGGAGAGTAACGGATGGATAATAAATCTCTTTTTCAGTCTCCCTCCCGCCCTTTGTAATCAGGTTGACGCAGCGGTAATTACCATATCATTATGACTCCTGTTACAGCTCTTTGTCCCATTCACTGTATGTTCATTGCGGCAGTGGAATGAATTCGATACATACAAAGAAAAATGATAAGGAATGGTAGAGAGCGTGTAGGCAACTCTAATTTCTCTCCTATGGTGACCTAACCTCCTTTACCAAATAAAATCAAAGCAAAAATCGGTGTTTACCAATTAAAGAGTAAAGATGCTACCTGCCTGACTCTCTCTCGGTCAGACAAACAAGGCAAGACAATGAGGAGTAGCGAGCGCTGCAGGGAGGGATGGAAAGCGTGCAGAGGCCAAGCTCAGAAAACCAGCAGCCGTGAAAATGATTGCGCGGATGGATCGCTCCTCACACGCGAGGCTGGCCGGGCGGGCGGGCGGGCGAGTTTCCTGTACGAGTAAGCACTACCAAGCCAACACCTGGGCGGGGAGACGAACTATCAACTAACTATCCGTGTCCTGGCTACCCGTGTCCTCAGTGGCGGCCTTTCCTGAGTACGCGCCCTGTGTCCATTCCCCGGGAAACTCCTCATTCGTGTCCCCGCATATTTTCGCTTCCTGAGCCCAACCCAACACACGTTCGAGCGAACCCAATTAAAGAGCGGCGGCAACCTGCTCAATGCGAAGAGGAATTGTTTACTCGGACCGACTTCCAATCAGGCCGTGTGATGTCAGCATGTCCGGGGCGGGGCGGGGCGGGGCGGGGCCGGGCGGGGACGGGACGGGACCTCACGCAACCAAGGTCAAGAAAGGAGTGGTGGAGGAGAGTGTGTAAGGAGGAGGACGAGGATGTGAGGGGAATGGAAACGCGGTTTTGAGGAAGGACAAGAAATGGAGATGAGGAGGAGGAGGTGGTGGTGGTGGTAGTGGTGGTGGTGGTGGTGAGAAGGAGAGGTGTGGAAGTATGAGGAGCAGTGAGAGGAGTAAGAGGAGAGGGATGTGGTGTGGTAAGGAAGGGTGGAAGATGGAAGATACGGTACCTAGTGGAGAAACAGGTGTGGAGGGATGATGAAGAGGAGGAGAAAGCAGAGATGGGATGTGAGAGCATGGATACATGCACGCACAAGCACACACACACACACACACACACACACACACACACACACACACACACACACACACACACACACACACACAAATGGATCATGTAAACAGTAGAAATAAAGAAATAAAGAGAAAGCATTAACCTCCATCTCACCACAAGCTCTAGAAACGATGGAAAAAGGAAAAAACCAACACACCCTAACATGTCTACCCGTCTGTCTGTATGTCTATGTGTCTGTGTGTGTCTAAGTGTGTGTGTGTGTGTGTGTGTGTGCAGTCAGCCTTTCTCTCCTGGAACGCTCGTCCAGTTAGACATTGGAAAGTAGTTGATAGTCTGCTCTCACCTTCGCTATACGAGAAAGTTCACCCCGGCAGATGCTCACTCATCCCAGAGAACCTGTTGTGTTACTCGAGTTCACTTTTAAAACATCCGTGAACCGTCTCCAGATATCCACCCGGCACGCTAGGAATGAAAGAGTTACAGTTGTAGTGGACGCAGAAGTGATAGTGATACTTTGCCTCCTCCAGTTATAGAAGTAATGGTGGTGGTGATAGTGATGGTGGTGGTGGTGGTGGTGATAATAGGACGAGTATGAGTAGCAGCGGTGGTGGTGGTGGTGGTGGTTGATGGTGGTAGTAGTAGTAGTAGTAGTAGTAGTAGTAGTAGTAGTAGTAGTAGTAGTAGTAGTAGTAGTAGTAGAAGTAGTAGTAGTAGTAGTAGTACTACTACTAGTAGTAGTAGTAGTAGTAGTAACATACATGGTATTAATGGTAGTGGCAATGGTAGTAGCAATAGCAGTACTAGTGGTTATAGTACACACACACACACACAAACACACACACACTCAGAATCAAGACACTTTTACCACTCAAGCTAAGTCATCACAGAGACTCATTACAAGCACCGCGATTCCTGTCTGACCTCAACAAAAAAAAAAAAATAAATAATAATAAATGATAAACAGATAAATAAGTACTTTGCAGAAATGAGAGAATGGAGACGAAGCAACTTTCATCTTCCTCCTTTCTCCTCTGGGCTCCTTTTTCATTGCATGTCCATTGTTTTTTTTTTTTCTCTCAAAGCCGCTTCAAAGATAAGAGTAAAAATAGATGAAGTGCATAATTGAATAAGAATATAAATGAATCAGAGGTTTTGGTGAGTAAAATCTTTGTGCATTTTCTTTTGCTTAAACTTTCCCACTCACTCTTTGCCTTTTTCGGAGAGAGAGAGAGAGAGAGAGAGAGAGAGAGAGAGAGAGAGAGAGAGAGAGAAACACACACACACACACACACACACACACACACACACACACACACACACACACCAGTACAAGAAAAATATATATATACAGACAAGTCTCAATAATGAAGAACATCACGCTAACAGATATAATAAACTTGCCACACACACACATGCATGCACACATTTCACAGTCCAGTTTCAACATAATACTTCCTTTTTAACACAAAATCCACTAGAATCATCACCGCGTTTTCTTTCGCGCAGTCATCCAGTACACATAAAAAACGGGATACAATATACACTCTTCACAGTGAAATGTTTACTTTTACCAATCACAAAAATGCATCGTCTAACTAAAAATATCTCGCGTCTTATATTTTTCCTTATCTTTTTTTTTTTTGTGTGTGTGCATCGAGGTATTCAAAAGCACCTGTAGTTTTCCCTCGTTCTCCCTTCATTACCTTCACCACGTTGGTTTTCAAGGCGCTTTATCGCTGTGTTTTCCCTCCTGACTGCGGGGAAAAAATGCCTGAGTTTAGAGAAATCAACATCACTGGTGCTGTAAACGATTTGGTTATTGTCCCTAAAATGTGTTATTTTGGCTGCATTGTGATACATTGTGGGGGAAATGAAGGAGGAGCAGGAGGAGGAAGAGGAGGAGGAGGAGCAGAAGGAGGAGGAGGAGGAGGAGGAGGAGGAGGAGGAGGAGGAGGAGGAGGAGGAGGAGGAGGAGGAGAAGAAGGAGAAGGAGAAGAAGGAAGAAGAGAGAAGGAGTACAAAGACTAAAAGCAGTAAGAAAAGCAGGAAGTGGAGAAGAAAAATAAAGAAAAGAAAGAAAGAAAGAAAGAAAGAAAGAAAGAAAGAAAAGACGAGAAATTAGAGAAGAAAGACCAGGGGTAGAAGAAACGCAAAGAAAGAAAAAAAGACAAGCAGACCTGCTGACCCTTACAAGGCTGTTTGTGAGGAGGAGAAGGAGGAGGAGGAGGAAGAGAAAGAGGAGAAGGAGGAGGAGGAGGAGGAGGAGGAAGAGAAGGAGGTCGTGTGTCCCGCCAGGTACTAACAAAGGCGGTGAGGAAACACAGGTAAACACACTCAAAGGAGACACAATTTTGTACACTCGTTAAAAAGCATTAAACTTCTTGTCTCTCCCACGCTTCTTTTCTCCTCTCTCTCTCTCTCTCTCTCTCTCTCTCTCTCTCTCTCTCTCTCTCTCTCTCTCTCTCTCTCTCTCTCTCTCTCTCTCTCTTTCTTCATTTGTTTTCTTCTTTTCTTCTCCTTCGTCCACCATCCCACTTTTTCCTTTGTCCGTGAATGACGTGCTTTGCGTCTTAACATTCCTCCACCTCCTCCTCCTCCACTACCAATATAACCTCTTCTTCCTCTCTCCCTTCTCTTCCTCCACTACAATCTCTTCCTCCTCTCCCTCCTCTTTCCTTTTTCTTTCCACTCTCTTCTGCCCACCTGTCTTTCACTCAGACATTTATATATTCACAAAACAAACTTATCCTGACTCCTGTCGAGCCAATCAGGAGGTCAGGTCATTACTCCTCTCCTCTCCTGCCTCCCCTGCTAACCCCCGGCACTGAGGTCACGGTGCGGGGCTCACTGGGCTCCTTAAGATGTACTGACAAAGTTCTTCGCTAAAGGAAAAATATTTATGAGGAGTTTAATCCATTTTATGCTAAAGACTGTGTTTATTTTTGTGTGATCATCTTTTGTTATTTAGAAATGAATAAATTGGACTTGCTATTCTTTGGTATTCTTTCTTTTCTTCAATGTATAAGACAAATAACGAGCCTTTTTTTTTCTATTGGTACAGACGATATCAAATTTCGTGTGATCAACTTTTGTTAGAATCGAATAGACTGAATTAGCTTTTCTTTCCTTTTTTTTCTTTTATTATTCTTTCGCAGAGACAAAGGGTGGTCTCTTTTATTTGTTTTTGTTCTTGGGTTTTCTTCTGCACGTATAAAAAATAACATTAATAATGCAATCAGAACATAAAAACATAACAAGAATAAGGGAAGGTGCAAGAACCCAGTAG
Source organism: Scylla paramamosain (assembly GCF_035594125.1). Taxonomy (NCBI): domain Eukaryota; kingdom Metazoa; phylum Arthropoda; class Malacostraca; order Decapoda; family Portunidae; genus Scylla; species Scylla paramamosain. The sequence goes on along the minus strand of NC_087174.1, from coordinate 18,569,116 downwards.
TCTTGTATATGACAGTCCCAATATAGAACGCATTTACCTTTATCGACCTCTCATCTGTAACCATAAACTTATATAATCATTTTAAAAATCCTTATTGACTCGGCACTAATAACCTGATTACTGAATCTATTCCACTCACCTGCCACTCTGCTTGGCAACCACATTCTTCCTATCTCTTTTTTATAATGCAATTTTATCAGGATTGAACCAACTTTTTTTTTTTATCAAGCTTCAACATAAATGCAATATAAAAGTAGACATGGTTATTATCATTCCGATTCTGGAAAAAAAGTAGTCCTAAACTTTATAAAATCATGTCGTTGTGTCCAAAATAGGAAAAAAAAAAAATTGTGGAGGGGAAGTTAAAGGGTAATACGTGTGGTTCTCCAATAGATATTTTCCCCAATTACTTTATTTTCCTTTTAATGGTTTTGATTTGTCCATCTTCCCACGACTCGATTTAGATTCACACTGGCGAAAACTTTCATGTCTTACAAGCCTTTCCTCTTCCGGGATAGATAAATATTGCACAATGTGTCGGTGGGGGGATGCCTTGCTCTGTCTCTATCCTGCTCTACCATATATAGTAGTTAGTAAATTCGCAGATACACTCGTTATTACTTCAGGATCTCTCTCTCTCTCCTCTCTCTCTCTTCTCTCTCCTCCTCTCTCTCTCTCTCTCTCCTCTCTCTCTCTCTCTCTCTCTCTCTCTCTCTCTCCTCTCTCTGTCATCCGGGTTAGATAGGAATAAGCCGGACCACGTGACTTCTTTCTCCCATCAGATAATGAACGACCGAGCGAGCGAGCGAGAGAGAGAGAGAGAAGAGGAGAGAGAGAGAGAGAGAGAGAGAGAGAGAGAGAGAGAGAGAGATGAGGAGGAGAGAGAGAGAGAGAGAGAGGAGGATAGGCATTAAGGAAAGGGAAGGATCGTTCTTATCTTCAAACAAAACGACGGTAAAATAATGTAAAGGAAGAGATTTACTGAGAGAATGAAAGAGAAGAGGAATGGGAAAAGAGTGAATTTGTGGATGAAACAGCGCCTTACTGGGAGAGTGAACACAGGGATAGCCTTTCATTTCCCTCATACGGTAGAAAGATGAGGATGAGGATGAGAAAGGGAAAGAGCGTAAACAAAGAACGAGGATAAAGGAAAATGGAAACTCTAAAAAGAATAAGGAGTAACTGACTAACGTGAATACACAAAGCTACAAAAATAAAGAAACATCAACATAAACTATTACGTAGATAAAGGATATTACAATCAAAGAGTTAGGAGTAAAAGAAGACAACGATAACTTACGAGAAAAAAAAAAACATTACATCGGAAGAACAAAGACAAATAAGACAAAGGAAAGCCTGGGGAAGGCACGCAAGGGGAGGCTGGAGTGGGAGGGAGGAGAGGGTCAGGAGGATGTGGTGGGGTTATCAGGCAGGGGAGCAGCAAGCAAAGGCAAAGAAAGAACAGAGTAGTGAGGAATAATAGAAAGGGTCATGGGATACAATATACTTAACAATACATTCTTAAGTAATTTTGCAAGGGACGATGAGAGCAAGAGACGAAAAAAAAAAAATGTATATACTACCTAGATAAATAAAAGAATTCAAATAAGACATTTTAAATAGAGAAAACAGATGAAAGCATGTAAGAAGATAAGATAAATAAGAGGTAACTAAAGAGAAGGAATAGAGAAGACAGATGGATATATGTATAAAGACAAGAAGAAATAGAAGTAACCAGACAGAGGAAGTAGGACACATATACCTAGAAAGGGAAGATGGATAAACACACGTAAAAAAAATGAAAAAAATGGAAAGATAAATATATCTAGAGAACAAAATATAAATAAAGATAACTAGAAACGGAAGATCAACTAGAAAAAATACTTAGAAACAAACAAAAAAAATATTTAAAAAAATCAGTGAAGAAAGACAAATAAATATACTTAGAGAAGCGATAAATAAAAATAAAAAAAGGAATAATACTTAGTGTAAAGAAAAATAAAAACACCATATTAGCGCTAAAGTCAAGATAAAAAAAAAGACCAAAAACAGATCAAAAGCACCTAGAAAGAGAAAGTACGCACTTAAGGGTAAAATAAACAAGACAAACAACAGTACCTAGTACCCAAAGAGACCATAGAGAATTCAATGCGATGACAAACAGCAATCCAAATCTCTTCTGCATAAATATACATAAAAAGAGAAGCGAAAGAATAAAATATAAAAAAAAACACGTCATTAGAGTTAAAAGGAAAATAAAAAGATGGCAACGATATATAAAAAGTAGAAAGAGAAAATACATAAAGTAAAAAACAGAAAACGGATAACCTAAGACAGTACCAAGAGAGAGAGAGAGAGAGAGAGAGAGAGAGAGAGAGAGAGAGAGAGAGAGAGAGAGAGAGAGAGAGAGAGAGAGAGAGAGAGAGAGAGAGAGAGACCACAGACATTTCAATGCGACGGAAGATAGCAATCCAAGTCTCCCCCTGCACACTGCTACTCATCTTCACATAAATTGCACCAAATGATCATACCTCGCTCTAAGGAAGGAAGGGGGAAGACTAATACTGGGCGAGGGAGAGGAGGACGAGCGAGGAGTGGAGCGATGAGTGGGTGAAGAGAGGGCTGGGGAGAGTCGCCCTTCCACTCATGACCCGCGTGTGACTCAACCTGGTTTCGACACAAAATTTCGCGGTTCCATTCATTATTTCTCGCAATGCTGGAGGAAGGAACTAGGCCGCACAGTAAGAAGAAGAAGAAGAAGAAGAAGAAGAAGAAGAAGAAGAAGAAGAAGAAGAAGAAGAAGAAGAAGAAGAAGAAGAAGAAGAAGAAGAAGAAGAAGAAGAAGAAGAAGAAGAAGAAGAAGAAGAAGAAGAAGAAGAAGAAGAAGAAGAAGAAGAAGAAGAAGAAGAAGAAGAAGAAGAAGAAGAAGAAGAAGAAGAAGAAGAAGAAGAAGAATAGTAACAAAAACAACAACAGCAACAACAACAACCATATTTCCTTTTTCTTCCATTTGCTTTCCACAACATAACCCTTCATTTCTCTAACACTGCAGGCCACACCTTCTTTCACTTCCCTTAATATACTAAAATAGTTTCCCCTAAACACTACCGTAAATATAAACAGGTCTAGTGAAACCAAACAGAGTGGTAAGGATCAAAAGGCCTGTAGCTATTGGAAACCTCCTTGTAAACCCTTGTAATCCTTGTAATTCCCAATGTAATATCTCTTTAAATGGCGAAAATAGAAGTGATGATAACTGCGCATATAAAAATAAACACTTCATACGCACAGATTTCCACACCTCACCTTAGCAAAACAGTTCCTGACACCTGACTGAAAGGTAGAGGGCGGTTTCATTTTATTTACTGTTTTTTTTTTATTTATTTTTTGGGGTAATCTTTTTTTTTTTTTTGTCACACAGCGGTAGAATGCGAGTCATGATTGAAACCATTCCCAAAAGAGTCACCCATTCCAGTACCTTCACTACTTTCTACTGCACACTTCCTTCTTTGTCGCTCACCGCTCTCCCTTCTATTCCCCTTCCCTTCCCTTCCCTTCCCTCCACACCTCCTCTCTCCTTCCCGATATTAATTCTCCCCTAGTCTCTCTCCCTCACTTTTCTTCCCACTTCCTCTTCTCTCTCCGCTCTCTCCCTCTCTCCTTTCTCTCGCTTATCTTCCTATTTCCTCAATCTTTCCTTCCAATTCTTCCTCCCCCACGCTCCTCTTCTCTCCTCGCTCCTTTGCGACTCACCCTCTCCCCCACTCTCTTCTCTTCCTACTTCTTCCCCGCTTCCAACTCTCCCTACTCTCTCTTTCACCCTCCTTTCAGCTTCCTCCTTCTCTCCTTTCCAATACTCCCTCTTCCCACTCTACTTCCTCCCCATTCTCTCTTTCCTTCCAAATCTCAGTCCCTGCCTGCCTCCCTCCCTCCCTCCCTCCCTCCCTCCTTCCTTCTCGAACCATCAACCCCCTACCTAAACTCAGAATGTGCGGTCACTTCCAGTATTTCCTGCGACACCCTGACTCCTTGGTGACCAAGTAACTAAGACGGTTGTTACCTGGCCACTTTACCTGCCGCTGGTTACACCTCAGGCACCCCCCTCCCTTCACCCTTCTCCCTCCCCCCGGGCTTCGTTCGTAAGAATTGCGTTGAAAAATTGTTTCGAAATTGAAATCTGAAATACTTGCCACATGCAATCTCACGCGTACACACACACACACACACACACACACACACACAAAGGATATTCAGGAATGGAACGTTCCAAATAGAGCGATGGATTAGTGGAATGCATTACCAGAGGAAGTGTTGAGTGCGTGTGTATTGTGTCTGAGAGAGAGAGAGAGAGAGAGAGAGGGGGGGGTGATAATTTAACATCAAAACACGTGATATTACGAGCTTGATTGAATCCTGAAAAAAATAATAATAATAATAAGAGTAATAAATAACACCCACTCACCCACCTACCCACTTACCCAAACACACCCATACCCACGTACCCATACCCACACACACACACACACACACACACACACACACACACACACACACACACACACAAGGTACTCACCTGATGAGAGGCGGCCAGACCCTCGGGCAGCACACACAGCAGGGGCTCCCACCGAAGGCCCGCCTCGCCACGGCTGCTCACGCGCTCGCCCACCACTGCCGGCAGGAAAGGGACACTTAGTACACTCCTACACACCGCACCAGCGATTTCCTCTGCGTGCAAGCATTACGAGAGAGAGAGAGAGAGAGAGAGAGAGAGAGAGAGAGAGAGAGAGAGAGAGAGAGAGAGAGAGAGAGAGAGAGAGAGAATGCTATATACTACTGCACCTTTCTAAATAAAAAAAAAAATGCATTGAGTTCCCTATCAAAACAAAAACAAAAATCTGACATTAAAATAAAGCAGGTGTAAAGAGCACTAACCTTTCATTGTAAGTAAGAGTGATTAAGGATGTGGATTTAGGTGAAGTTTAAAAGGCATTACTGAACTGTGAGCTGAATTGACCTTTTTCTCTAGATTTTTCTGCTTCAGGTACTTTTATTTTAACACCTTTTTTTTTTTTTTTTGGTCTTAGTTGCCCTCCCTATTACATGAAAGTATATATTATAACAAGCAAGATGTAGCAAATATTTCACTTACTAAATATAACTTCACCAGCTTCCACAGATTCCTTCACAGGCGCCGTCACCATCACCACCCCAGTCACTACACACACCACCAGCCCCACCACATTACATTTATATTTAAGTTCACTCCAGAATCCATGCCTTTCAAACTTTTAGCCTTCTCTCTCCTGGCGTGCCTGGTGGTGGCGGCCAAGACCAACACCACCAAGGCGGACCATGAACAGGAGGAGACGAACGGGTACGCTGAGGTGCACGAGGACGTGACCAATGAGTCGTGTACAGCAGGTCTCCCGGAAGATGAATGCACGTTCCGGTCTCAAGGCAAAGGACCGAAGGAAAAATCTTTATTCCTATGATTGAAACTTACGCCAGGATTGGTTTTAGCATCTCAGAGAAACGCCCTGCTGATATGTCAATGTCCTACGAGGTCTGCTGTCACGGTACGATCTTCTACCTGGTGATGAAGCCCAAGGAAGCCGAGGAAAGGCCCAAGTCTAAGCCGAAAAAGTCTAAAAAGAGGAAATTTACCGCGGCCCAGCGTGCGAAGCTAAGAAAGGCGCTCAAAAGACTAAAGGAGAAGAGGGGGAAAGAAAAGAAAGAAAAAGCTGCATCAAAAGAAGCTGCTTAGATAAGGAATGCAAGCCGGGAAGGTTTGGTAAGCTTATGTAACTGAAGGGAATTGTCTCATTACTAATATAATGTTACTATAGAAGAAAATACTACTACTACTACTACTACTACTACTATCATTACTACTACTACTACTGCTAATAATAATAATGATAATAATAATAATAATAATAAGAAGAAGAAGAAGAAGAAGAAGAAGAAGAAGAATACAGTACAGACTCCATGCGCTCCCTCAACAGACAGGGACTCGGTAATCTACTTTTAAATAGAGATCAGAATTCAACGCTTCCCTTCTCCATTCCTATTTCTTATTCCGCCTAGTTACGCAATACAACTTCAAATTAGTATACAATTTCAACTGCTATATACATATATATATATATATATATATATATATATATATATATATATATATATATATATATATATATATATATATATATATATATATATATATATATATATATATATATAAAAGGCCCTCTACATGTAATATATCACTATTTTTCCGAGTCATTTACACTATGCTGTAATTTCAGTAAATGCAATGGTCATGAACAACAAACAAATAAATACAAATAAATCAGAGTACTTTTTTTTTTTTTTCTGAGCCACAGTCTTCGATATACTATAGTCACTTTAGCCAGGGGTGACTAACTAACAAGAAGCCCGCGTTGTGGGGAGGTTGAAGGGAAGGGGCTGGGTGGCCGTCACTCCCAGCACACCCAGTGGGAGGCGGATGGGAGGTGGGAGGCCCAGTGGGTGGTCCAGGGGCTGGCTGGCACAGGGAAGGTGGCCCTACTCTTTCCCTCACTTTATTTCTTTTTTTTTTCTTTTATTATTAATTATATATTGAACTTACTCGATAATGTGGCAGTTAGAATATATTTCTACAGAGACAGCGAAGCAAAACGCATCAGACATTGCCCAGAAACAAATAATCACTGCCTTATTAATGTGAACCATTCCAACAATGAACAAAACAGATAAAATAACCAAAGCACAAGAGGAAAATGGGAAAAAAAATACGATTGACATTAACTAAACTAATCTAGATCTAAAATAACACCTGCTGTACAGCCAAACTTACTTATTAGTGTGAACCATTCCAACAATGAACAAAACACATGAAATAACCAAAGCACAAGAGGAAAATGGGAAAAAAATACGATTAATATTAACTAAACTAATCTAGATCTAAAATAACCCCTGCTGCACAGCCAACCTTAGACAATTCAGGGCACCTTAGGTTACAAGGACACGTTATTTCAATAAAAACCCTTTACCAAGCCTGTTATATACAAGACAAAACTGCAATTGTGAAAGTTCATCATCATATTCCAAAAAGTCACACTATACAGGCATACAGGAAGAATTTCATAGTATACCTTAGAATAGTGCAAGAAAACGTAATCCTCGCTCAGATAAAAGAAAACGAAATATTTCATGGAATACCCTTATATTATGGATCCATTGCACATTATTTATAATACTGTTCTTCATTTGGCTTATTCTTAAAGACTGAGATTTTCACATAGAGACATACATTTTTTCGTATTAACTTTAAGAGACGAGAAAATTATAAACCAGGAAATTCGAAATCAGAGACGAAGACAAAGAAAAGAACAACGAGGGAAACAAAGAGAGTGATGCAACGCAGAAACGTATACACGAGACAAAATCAGATGGAGAGTAGTTGTAATAAGCCATGCAAGCGACACAAAAATAAGAACGAAAGGATGAAAAAGAAAAAAAAGAAATAAAGAAAAAAAGAAAGAGATTGATATAGGAATGAATGTAAGTAAATAAACAAATAAATAACATCATAATCAACACTTAACTCATCACTTAAAAAAAAAAACTAACAAATAAATAAATCAAATGAAAAAAAAATCACAAATACCACTCGCCCTCCTTTCCCTCCTGTCTCCATCTTTCTCCATCCTTCCCTCCTTCCCTCCCTCCATTTCCTCCCTCTTCTATTCATCCCTCCACAGTTTATCCTCCCGCTGGGCCACCCACCTCCTCCCGTCCCTTATTTCTCAACGGGGGCGGGAGGATATTAGAGGGGCAGGAAAGTGTTAATCTGAAAGATAAATGTTCTTATGCAATCTGAGAAAAGTAGGAAAATTCTTGTGTTTTTTTACATAATTTTTCGTTCTTATCATCATCCTTGATTTTGTCTGTCTGTCTGTCTGTCTGTCTGTTTGTCTATTCATCTGTCAGACTGCAGTGCATTCCTGTTATATTTGCTTTTTATTATTTAATGTTTAACTTTAATTACTAACCTCTCTTATGTCTGTCAGTCTGTCTGCCTATCTGTCTTTCTGTTTGTCTGTTTGTCTCTTCATCTGTCAAGTTTCAATGTAATTCTGTCATGTTTACTTTTTTTTATGTATTATTTTATTCTTGCTAATATCCTCGCTTCTGTCTGTCTGCCTGCCTATCTGTCTGTCTGTGTCTATTCATCCGTCAGGCTTCAGTGTAATCCTGTCATATTTACTTCCTACCTTACATACACACACACACACACACACACACACACAAACACCTTTCCCTCACGTCTGCAAATAGCTACTCGCGTAATTAACGTAAAAGTACTTTCATTTTCTTCACGTGGCTACTAAGAATACACGCAGCTCCTTGTGATGATGGTGATGACGATGATGATGATGATGATGATGATGATGATGATGATGACGATCATGAAGAGGAAGAGGAGGAAGAGGAGGAGAAGCAGGAGGAGGAGGAGGAGGAGGAGGAGGAGGAGGAGATCGGGGACTCTAAATTAGACGAGGACAACGAGATCATTCAAGATAAGAGTTACCATTACTATATATTATTACTCCTATTCTTACTACTACTACTACTACTACTACTACTACTGCTACTACTACTACTACTACTACTACTGCTACTACTACTACTACTACTACTACTACTACAACTACTACTACTACTACTACTACTACTGCTACTAGTACTACTAATGCTATTACTACTACTACTACTTCTACTACTACTACTACTACTACTATTACTACTACTACTACGACAACTACTATTACTACTAATACTAATGCCACTACTACTACTACTACTACTACTACTATTACTACTACTACTACTACTTCTACTACTTCTACTACTACTACTACTATTACTACCACTACTACTACTACTACTACTACTACTACCTTTTTATGTACAGAGAGAGCGACTAATGACAAAAAAGATCGTAAAGAAAAAAACTCGCTCATACTGTTGCAAAAACTACTACTACTACTACTACTACTACTACTACTATGTATTATCAAAATCATCACTTAGAGACAGTTAATACCAACATGACGCAACGGTTACAGACAAATTACTTTTTTCCTCATCTTTTCCTTATTTTTTTTACCTTTAAAGAGTAACCCCTGTGCCCTTCACTTATCTCTGCACCTCCCTTCCATTACCTACTGACATCAGCCTCCCTACTTACGAAAGACTGGTTTGTATGGCGCATCACAGGAGAAAGGGAGTCAAATAACGAGAAGAGAGAGGGTTCGCTTGATCATCCGTTAATCCCTACCAATTTCTCGAGACACACAATCTTCACTCTTACGACACACGAACTCTTGACTGACATAACCCTCTGGAATCATCTCAGCGTCCCTTTGAACCCAGTCCTCTGCTTCTTGTGCCCCTAATCACCATCATCTTTTGCCCACGGGCCCCTCATTCCCAGTCACTCCCCAATTATCTAATCAGGGGACCACGCGCCGGGCCGGAAGTGAGTCACGGCGGAAGTAAGAGGCAAGAAATCAGAGCAGGAGATAGTGAGAGAGTGAAATGGGAAATGAAACACGGGATTACGCGGGGTGTGGATGTCTGGAGGAATGGGTGGAATGAAGACATGGTTCTAAAAGGGAAGCAAGTAAGGAAAGAAGAAAGGAAAGGTGAGGAGGAGGAAGAGGAGACAGAGGAAGAGAAGGAGGAGGAGGAGGAGGACGAGGAGGAGGAGGAGGAGGAGGAGGAGGAGGAGGAGGAGGAGGAGAAGGAGGAGGTAGAGGTGAAAAAAAAGGAGAAAAAGAAGAACAACGAAGGAGAACAACAACAACAAAGAACAACAACAACGAAGAACAACAACAACAATAAAGAAGAAGAACAACAACAACAACAACGAAGATGAAGAACAACGAACAAGAACAACAACAGCATCAACAACAACAACAACAACAACAACAACAACAACAACAACAACAACAACAACAACATTTAAAAAGAAAAAGAAGAAAAAAAAAAGAAGAGGAGGAGGAGGAGATAAGATGCACAACAACAGGTCATCCACGCCCTACAATTCCGCCGCTGTGCTAAAATCCCCAGATTAGCAGAACCCATAAAGTCGTTTCTTTCAATGAGAAAACGGAGGCAATAAAAGTAAAGAAAACGGAGACAATTAAAAGTAATGAAAAACGCGGCTGCAAAAAGAGTCAACATAAATCAGGTTCCGGAGTACAGTTAGAGGCGGGAGACGAGAGCAATAAAAGTTACAATACGAGAAGAGAGAGAGAAAGAAAAAAAAAAAGTAAAATGCAGGTTAATAAGGAAAATCATGCGAGGCTAACGGGATAAAACTCTAAGAAATAAAAGTAATGCAAAGAGGAAATTACTGAGGAATGAAAGAGGAAGGAAAAATCTTGAATATGAATAAAAACAGAAGAGGAAACATAAAATGACAGACATGAGGAAAAGATAACAGCAACAGGCCACTTAAAGGTGCAACATGAAACAATATTAGAAAGAAAGTATGTGGAGGTGGTGTATTATGTAGAGAGAGAGAGAGAGAGAGGAGAGAGAGAGAGAGAGAGAGAGAGAGAGAGAGAGAGAGAGAGAGAGAGAGAGAGAGAGAGAGAGAGAGAACCCAAAGGAAGGAAGAAGACAAAGCACGTTGACACACACACAAAAACATGATCACGCTTCCCTATTAACGAGTTCTTACAGCAGTGAAAGTTGCCTCCACAAATGAACCAATACCTGACAGGCGGATAACGGTGACGGGATGTTTTGTGACGCACTGCCTGCATTGTGTCACGCGAGGGAGGCCGTGCGTCACGCGATGGATGGTCAACCCTTACTTCTTTGCGATACATTCAGAAACATTGAGAAAAAAAGAGAGGGAAATGAATGGAATAGACTCAGTAATCAGATTTTTTCTTTTTTATGCAAGAGTGTGGCCAACTGCAGCAAAATTATTAGGAAAAAGAATGTCCACTTTAGGGTTAGTTCCAAAAAAAAAGACTGCCGATAGAAAAGTCACATGAAGGACGATAAGTATCTTGAAACCTCTCTCTGGAAAAAGTTCAAGTCACGGGAAAGAGGAAATACAGAAGCAGGCAGGGGGTTCTAGAGTTTACCAGTGTTAGTGCTGCGTCATTACGGGGCTTGAAATGATCGGACAAATTTGTGGTTAAGGATGATACGTGGAGATAGGAAGGTATGTTTCATAAAGGGGACTACGTGCAAGACTGATGGTTTCTTGGAGCTTCCCGTTTTTTTTTTTTTCTTTTTTTATGTTCTTAAGCCTTCCATGACCTTTGAATGTTACTCTAGTTTGCTTTCGCCGTGTTATCTTACTGGCTACGGAAAAAAAATGGATAAAATTCACTTGATTCCACGTTAGTTAATCCTTTTGTTACTCTAGGATAAGAATTTAGTAAGTTGAGTAAATCTGAGGACGAGATTATCAGACAGATCTCTTCTCCCTTCCTGTCTAAGCCTGCATGAAGGAGTTGCTCGTATGAACAGTGCAGCTGAGAGTGTTATTTGTTTATATGAAGAGTATAATGTGAATGAGCGAGACTCTTTCCAGTCTGTATCCCAATCTATGGCAGAGGCGCTCGTCATGAGGAAGTGTAGCAAGCAGTGCGAGTATTATTCATATTTTACGAAGATGTCTTTCAAAATATGAATTCCGTGTTTTTCCCTTGATACCTCTTTTCGTAGTTTTTTTTTTATAATAATAATAATAATAATAATAATAATAATAATAATAATAATAATAATAATAATAATAATAATAACAATAATAATAATAATAATAATAATAATGATAATAATAATAATGATAATAATAATAATAATAATAATAATAATAATAATAATAATAATAATAATAATGATAATACCTGGGAGTCTTTCGTGTCTTTTTCCCAGACTTGCTGTACTAAGGAAGTGTTCATTTCATCACTGCAACATAGCAAGTTATTTGACTTTAACCGCTTTTTTTTTCTCTCCCTCTCTCTCTCTCTCTCCCTCCCTCAAGTTTCACAGAAAGGTCTGGTACAAGTTTAGAGTAAAATTCCAAAAGACATTACGACCAGATAAATTCTTACAGTCATAATATTTTTATTTACCGTAGTTATACATTTGCTAAGAAGAATCACATGTTTACTCATATACGTAAATAAAAAAGTGCCATTTTTATCATTAGCAAAGATTAATAGAATGCACAGGAGAATAAAAAAAAAAATCACTTTGCATTCCATGACGTACGATTTGCTACTTGGAAGAAACATGCTAAGCAAAGCCACGGAAAGTTACTCAAACAGAACAAAAGGCAAAGAATTAATAAAACGCACAAGAGAATAGAAAAACACACACACACATTACATTACACGGCGCATGATGAAACATATAACCGAAGCAGACGATCGCATATACTGACCTTTCTTACCCTCTCCATTTTGTAATACTTAGGAAAAAATCATCACTGGTGGCTTAACGCTTGCTTAACATAAACACCATCAACTTCACCAGGCGCTGCTTCCCTCCCTGCACTCCGACGGCTTAGGTACAATTTGTGAGGCGTTATGTAGGGTGAAAACTGGACCTTATCCCACTGCTTGTTTTTCTGAGGTTACCAAAGGCTGAGGGAGAGCTGAGCGGCTGACTCACTCCCTCACTATTCCATTGGCTAACTCGCTGACGTCTGTTGGTTTTGTCTAAGAGAGAGAGAGAGAGAGAGAGAGAGAGAGAGAGAGAGAGAGAGAGAGAGAGAGAGAGAGAGAGAGAGAGAGAGAGAAAAAGGCAAAAACAAACATACACGTAGCAAACACAGAAGGTGGCAAATACAGACACACATACACGCACACACACACACACACACACACACACACACACACACACACACACACACACACACACACACACACACACACACACACACACACAGACAAATTGATAAACAAACAAGATACAAGCAATTAGTCACACCTGAATCACTTAAAGCAAACATGTAACAAATAATTTCAAGGTTCATCAAATAATATTAAGAAGAAAAGTTTACCAGGAAGTGTGTGTGTGTGTGTGTGTGTGTGTGTGTGTGTGTGTGTGTGTGTGTGTGTGTGTGTGTGTGTGTGTGTGTGTGTGAACTCTCCTTTCTCTATCCCCAGCGGTCATGTCACACAGTTACAGGTCCCCCCTCCCACCTAATATAATGATTAAATAAATAAATTAATTAATCAGATTTCGAATAGTAATTAGTCTCGACATTTGCACCACAAGAATTAGTAAAATATGTATCTAGGTGTGTATCTTGGTCTCTCTCTCTCTCTCTCTCTCTCTCTCTCTCTCTCTCTCTCTCTCTCTCTCTCTCTCTCTCTCTCTCTCTCTCTCTCTCTCTCTCTCTCTCTCTCTCTCTCTCTCACACACACACACACACACACACACACACACACAGAGAGAGAGAGAGAGAGAGAGAGAGAGAGAGAGAGAGAGAGAGAGAGAGAGAGAGAGAGAGAGAGAGAGAGAGAGAGAGAGAGAGAGAGAGATAGATGAGAAGAGAAGAGAAGAGAAGAGAAGAGAAAAGGACGAACAGATTAACAAAAGGCAGACAAAAAGAGACAAAGAGAACAAACATACAAAAAACAAAAAACTAACGAACACACCGCACATTCAACCACACCACAAAACCCCAGCATCACTTGCAACACACACACACACACACACACACACACACACACACACACACACACACACACCTGGCGGGACAAGTAGAGGCATGCACCAGGTAAGCAGGGCAGGTGATGCGACTCGTTTGCACTCCCACGTGAGAATCGGGTCAGCGAGCAGCAGATGATGAGCTTCCAGTAGCCTGACTAAACCCACACACACCTCGCCTCGCCTTGCCTCACGGTCACACTCGGTCACACACTTCGATACACTCAGTCACACCAACACCCTGCCACATCCTCTCTTCTTTAAGCCTTTCATCGCGACACAGCACATCTTTCATTAATCCTAGGTCATTCTTGGCACTTTTCTTCTTGCTCCACATCATATTGCCTACAAATTGGAAAAAAATCTATGCTTTTATTTGTTCTTATTTCTTGTAGGTGTATATAAAGTTTCTGTATCGTATTTTTATTGTTGTTAAGTGTTGCATGTCGCAGTGAAAGATTAAAACTTATTATTAATAGTCAGCCTTTTATAAACGTCCAGAGTATTCTAAAGTTCAAGAACCTTGCATAGACACAGAAAAAGGGGAGAACAAGAGGTTAATTTTTGTCTCTTCTGAGTCAAACACGAACACAATAACATCCTGTCTTCTTTAACCTTATTACTATTACAGTCAGCCTTTTGTGAACGTCCAGAGTATTGTAAAGCTGAAGAACTTCGCATAGACACAGAAAGAAGGGAGAATACGAGTTTAATTTTTGTCTCTTCTAAGTGGAACGCGGACACAATATCATCATGTCTTCTTTAAACTTATTACTGATACTGTTAATCCTTATTGGCTTTCAGAAAACTGTAAAAATTATGAAGTTTGCATGGATACAGAATAGGAAGTTAATTTTTGTATTTTTGTCACACTAACTTCCTGCCATATCTGTCTTCATTAACCTTATCAGTAGTGCAGTTAATCCTTAAATAGCTTTTGGAGAGCTCTTAAAATAGCGTTTGCATGTACACAAGAAAGAGAATAAGATTTTTTTTTTTTTTTTTTTTACTTTTCTATGCTACAAAAGAGTCAAACACGGACACACTAAACATCATGCTATGCCTAACCTCATTGCTATTAGAGTCAGCTCTTGTTAAAATTCTGAATTCCACAAAAGTGGCAAACTTTGACTGGACACAACAGAGAACAGGAGGCTAATTTTGACTTTTCCAGGTTACACAGTTATAAATTAAAGTTAAAATGAGGCTAAAGAAAAAAAAACGAAAACAAAGTTGAAACCAACAACTATAATGTGGAAAACAAAAAGAATAAGACAAAACCAAAAAATATCAATGCTTTCTTCTTCTCTTCTTCTCCTTCTCCTCCTCATTCCCCTCGCCCAGGACAACTACGCTCCACTTTCGTAAAAACTTGCTGTTGACCTTGAGTGAGGTGGACACGAAAGAATGCCTGAAGGTGAGCAAGGGACAGGACTCAGGTGGTTAGTGGGAGGGGCGAGAGGCGAGGGGCGAGGGGCGGCCAGCTGGGGAGTGGAAATGAGAGAGGCGAGGATGGAAAGGCAGGGAAGAATATAAAGTTAAGGATGAAAGGAAGGACAGGGAATAAAGATGTTGATAAAGAGAGATGAGAGAAAGGAAAGCTGGGAAGAAAATGGTCAAGGAAAGAGGAAGGACAGAGAGTAAGGATGCTGAGAAAGAGAGAGAGATAGAGAAAGGCAAGTAAGAAAAGAGTTGAGGGTGAAAGGAAGGAAATAGAGTAAGGATGTTGAGAAAGAGAGATAAATGCAAGATAAAAATAGTAAAGTGGAAGGAAGGACAAAGAGTAAAAATGTTGAAAAAGGGAAATAAAAAGAAAAAAAAAGCAGGGAAAAATAGTTAAGCATGAAAAGAAGGAAAAGAAGTAAGAATGTTGAGAAAAAAGAGGAAGGGAGAGGTAAAGATAAAATAATTATGGTGTAAAAAGGAAAGAAAGGACAGAGTGAAGAAGCTAAACATGAGGAGAAGGAGAAAAGGGTAATAATGCTGAGGAAGAGAGGAAAGATCGGAAGGAAAGAGAGTAAGAATAAAAAAGGGAGGAAATTAATGAATGGATGAATGAATGAAAGAAAGAATGAATGAATGGAGCATTTCTAAAATAAATAAAAAAAAAAAAAAACAAAAGAGAAACGAATAAAAAAAGAAAAGAAAGGTAAGAATGAATGAAACGCACACAATGAAACAAGACAAAGAAGCAACAATCAACAAGTAAACAAACAGGAAAGAAAACGAGAGAAGAAAGCCAACAAACACTTATGTTCAACACAATTCCCAGACCCCAAATACAGACAACCTGAACCTGCTCTGTTTTGAATTAACCTCGATCCTGCAGCAGCAGCAACAACAACAACAACAACAACAACAACAATAACAACAACAACAGCAACAACAACAACAACAACAACAACAACAACAACAACAACAACAACAACAGCAAAAACAGCAAAATCAACAACAACAACAACAACAACAACAACAACAACAACAGAATAACAACAACAACAACAAACTGAAAATGATAACAACCACTCAACTATGATAACCTTTACTACTATTGATGCTACTGCTACTACTACTACATACAAATAAACAATGACACTTCTCTTCCTTCTCCTCCTTCTTCTGCTCCTCCTTTATCACGACCACCCTCACCACCACCACCACCACCACCACCATCACCATCACCACCACTTAAACAAACCCTAGACAAACCCGAGCAAGAATACACAAAAGAAGGAAAGGAAGGAAGATACAAACAGAAGCAGCAGCAGACTCACCCTTAACCTGCAGGCAGCGAGGAAGAAGTAGCAATTAGGGAAGAATAAGGGCAAGACGAGGACTGGGTGATAAAGGAGAATAGGTGATAATGAAGGATGAAAAAAAAAAGAGTTACCTGGAATCTAAACGAACTCACAATTTAGGAAAGAAAAGGTTAAGATAAAAAATGGTTAAAAAAAACAGCTTTGTGTAACGGAATGTCCACGGGAGGAGGAGGAGGAGGAGGAGGACGAAGAGGAGGAGGAGAAGAAGGAGGATGAGGAGGAGGAAAAGCAGAAGAAGGAGGAAGAAGAAGAAGAAGAAGAAGAAGAAGAAGAAGAAGAAGAAGAAGAAGAAGAAGAAGAAGAAGAAGAAGAAGAAGAAGAAGAAGAAGAAGAAGAAGAAGAAGAAGAAGAAGAAGAAGAAGAAGAAGAAGAAGAAGAAGAAGAAGAAGAAGAAGAAGAAGAAGAAGAAGAAGAAGAAGAAGAAGAAGAAGAAGAAGAAGAAGAAGAAGAAGAAGAAGAAGAAGAAGAAGAAGAAGAAGAAGAAGAAGAAGAAGAAAAAGATGAAGATAATGATGATGATGATGATGAAAGAAGGAAAGAAAGAAAGAACACTGAATATGAAGACAATAAGAAATAAAATAGAGGAAAACTATTTTGATTATGAAGATGGCGAGAAGAAGAAGAAGAAAAAGAAGAAGAAGAAGAAGAAGAAGAAGAAGAAGAAGAAGAAGAAGAAGAAGAAGAAGAAGGGGCAGGGTCAACAGCGAAAGCAAACCCTAAGGAGAAAGTAACCAATTAGCTTCAGTCATCATCACTATCATTACGAACGACCTAATGGGGCAAGGGAAAGGAAGAGAGAGAGAGAGAGAGAGAGAGAGAGAGAGAGAGAGAGAGAGAGAGAGAGAGAGAGAGAGAGAGAGAGAGAGAGAGCGCAAACACTTAATACGAGTAGAGCAAATCAGGTTTTTATCTTTCTTTTACTCTAAACAAAATAAATACAATACAAATTAAAACTCGATACCAACAATGGGGAAGTGTGTGTTTTTTTCTTTCTTTCTTTCTTTTCTTTCAGGAGAGATGATCTTGATTGCTTATGAATTAGGTTGGTATTTTTTAAATGCTTTGGCCTCTAATAAGCTTTATTTCCAAAGGCCACAGAGAGTATTAGATGGGGTTTTCATGTTTTTTTTTTTTCTCTCTCTTCCTTTCATTGATGGCACAGCATACTACATTTTAATTTTTCTATTTGTCTTTCACCAATGGAACAGAATACTAGTTAACTCTTTCACTGCGATATGCAACAATTCACATCATTAAAAGTACTGCATGAACTCTTTGCAAGCACCCACAAGATAAATTCATTAAAGAGATCAGATTTTCCAGTGTATAGACAATAGACTCCTTAGTGGCGGCTGTAGAAGAAATGAAATGCGTCAAATAGCACTGAAAGGTTAAACGATCACTAGAATCATAAAAACACCACTGAAAACCCAAGCATCGTTCACCAAAACCTGCAAAAAATTAGTCGTGATGAGACATCGAAACATTTAGGAATACGAACCTTATACTCATCTTACCAACACCGCGCGGCCGAGGTCAGAAACTTCCCTCTCACAAACATCAACAACGGAAACATGCGAGTACTTACTTAGCGTGGTCAATTTATCTGAAGCTTATAATCACTCAGTTAATCCGAGAAATTTTAACAACGGGAAGAAAAAATCACTCGCTCAAATGAATACTCAAAAAATTACTGGCAAGATATGTGTGTGTGTGTGTGTGTGTGTGTGTGTGTGTGTGTGTGTGTGTGTTTGCCTTATTTCAATATATGCAGAGCCAGAATTGTGCATATTACGTGTGTATTCTGCTCGAGCAATGGCAGTTATGAGGCAGCCTGACTTGTGGTGATGGATGTGGAGGGTGTGGTGATGCGGGAGGGCAGAGCATGGTGCCTGGTGGTGGACATGGTTTTGGTGGTGAAGGCGGTGATGAAGGCAGCGATGACGACACGGAAGGGGAGAAGATGGTATAGTCGTGGTACTGACAGGCTGGGGTGTTGACGTGGCGGTTGTGATGGATTTCATAAGTTTTTCATTCAAGGCCTTATGTTTCATGTTAGTGTTATTATGGTTTGGGGTTTGACTTAAGAGCTCCATGCCTCTTACCAGTGGTAAAGTTGTACCTAGATTAATAAACAGTGCAGTGGTGGCGAGCAGAGAAGCGTTTGTCTTGCCCATAACAGCAGTGATGAGGAAGGAAACAACTATTGATCTATGAATGCATCGCTGGGTAAAGATAACAAGTAAGGAGATCTACATACATCTGTAATAATCATGGCGGTGTTGTTGTTGTTATTGTAGTAGTAGTAGTAGTAGTAGTAGTAGTAGTAGTAGTAGTAGTAGTAGTAGTAGTAGTTGTTGTTGTTGTTGTTGTTGTTGTTGTTGTTAGGGTTGCAAAGATCTTGTGATGCAATAGTGTCAAGATAAAATCCTTTGGGTGCAGTTCATTGTGGGTGTAGCCTATGGTAAGAGAGGAGAGGATGACACGTTACCATATCACACGCCACCACCACCACCACCATTCTCGCCTGTTCTCATACCCCTAGACCTTAAAACTACCCAGTCTGAGCACCATTCGCTTCACTCAACAACACTGAAGAGGCTCGATAACAATAATTCCAGCAAAAACGCAAAACGGATAGGAAAAAAACAGTCATGCAACACAGTCTGGCAATTTCATGTTTTCCCGGCCTAGCGTCACTCTGGCTAACGAGACAACACCAGATCTTTCACTACAGTCACGCACCACTGCCCATCATGGAGTCGGCACCTACACTATGTCCATACACACATTACCGTCTCACCGTACGGGGATCTAGTAGAAACTTAGAAGTCCTGTTCCATCTTGACCACAAATACAGTAAGACAGACTTCGACACGTATTTGCACCAGATAGCACGCGCGGGGATGTGTGTGAGTCGATATGCTTCGATTCGCTGTTTCGAAGCCGTTCGGTGTTTTAAACGGGACTGGAGAGAGAGAGAGAGAGAGAGAGAGAGAGAGAGAGAGAGAGAGAGAGAGAGAGAGAGAGAATGTTATAGCGGAAGAACAGACGAAGATAAAATTAAGGAATTTGAAGGAAAGAAGAAAAAAAACTAGAGAACCTCACACACTAAGAACCAAGAAAATAAAAGTGAGAAAAGGAACAAAGTGGAAAAGGAAATCTGTAGAGAGAGAGAGAGAGAGAGAGAGAGAGAGAGAGAGAGAGAGAGAGAGAGAGAGAGAGAGAGAGAGAGAGAGAGAGAGAGAGAGAGAAAAGGAAAGAAAGACATAACAAGGAGCTAAGAAAAGGGAAATAGGAAAAGGAAGTAGAAGAATAGGAGCAAGAACTAAAAGAAAGAGAATAAGAAAATAGGACAACGAAGAGGAGGAAGATAATGATGATGATGATGATGAAGAGGAGGAGGAAGAGGAAGAGGAAAAGGAGAGGAGGAGGAGGAGGAGGAGGAGGAGGACTGGGGAACTTGTTGCTGGCGTCACATAATTGGATCATAAAAGATGCCAACTTTGAGTCATTTTGCCTGCTTACTCAAGGCACCAGCTGGAGAGAGAGAGAGAGAGAGAGAGAGAGAGAGAGAGAGAGAGAGAGAGAGAGAGAGAGAGAGAGAGAGAGAGAAAGAGGTTGAGAGTGAAAATGCAGAATAGACGACAAAAACAATGATGATAAAAAATGAAGATAGCGAGAAATGAAGAAATGAAGAAGAACCAAGAAAGAAATGGAAACAAAATATGAAACAAAACAAATAAGAGTAAAACAAGAAAAAATAAACAAAATAAAGATAAGGAAAAACAGCAACAACAAAATTAACGTACATAGAAAATGGGGAAACAATAAACAACTTCTGAAGGTAAAAAAAAAAAAAAGTGAAAAAAATTGCCATTCTCTTTCAGTCTCATGTCAGGTCACGCGCTAATTATCAGTGATCTTATGACCTCTTTGACCTTTTTTTCCCGCTGACCTGCCCTCTATTTACTCAATTGCTTTTTAGACCGCCTGTTTCTATTGCACTTTCATTTTTTGTTGTCATTTCTCTCTCTCTCTCTCTCTCTCTCTCTCTCTCTCTCTCTCTCTCTCTCTCTCTCTCTCTCTCTCTCTCTCTCTCTCTCTCTCTCTCTATGTGTGTGTGTGTGTGTGTGTGTGTGTGTGTGTGTGTGTGTGTGTGTGTGTGTGTGTGTGTGTGTGTGTGTGTGTGTGTGCTGCAACAAACCGAGAGGTCAGGAAGAGAGAGAGAGAGAGAGAGAGAGAGAGAGAGAGAGAGAGAGAGAGAGAGAGAGAGAGAGAGAGAGAGAGAGAGAGAGAGAGAGAGAGAATAAAGGACCAGTAAAAAAAAAAGAAAATGGAGAAGAATGGAAGAATGAGAAGAGAGGGGGAGATGAGGCAAGAATGAAGATGATGATGGAGATAAAGACGAGGAAGGGATTAAGGAGGGAGGTGTGAAGGAAGTGAGGGAGAGAGCAGAGGAGAGAGGGAGATAACGGGAAGGAAAGAGGAGGAAGAGGTATCAGTTTTTTAAAAGGGAGTGTAGGAAGAAGAGGAAGAGGAAGAGGAGGAGGAGGAGGAGGAGTGAAGGTCCTTAGGGAGAGATAAGAATGAGAAGGAAGTAATTAGAGGTGAGGGAAAGAGGAGAGAAAGAACAAGAGAAGAATGAAAAAGGAAGGACAATGAAAAAAAAATCAGTAAAAGAGGAGTGAGAGAGGGATAACGTAGGAGTGAGTGGAATAAAGGATGATGAAGGGATAAAGAAAGAGGGAAGGAGAAATGATGAAGAAGATGAGAGAGAGGGATGAGAGAGGGAGAGATGGCCGGGGTGAGGGGTGATAGAAGGTAAGAAAGGGATGACAGAGGGTGAGGGGAATAGGGGTGAGGCACGGGTAAGAGGGACGGGAAGGGATGGGGGCGGTGATGGAGGGGTGATGGGTTAAGGGGGGTAGAGTTTCAGGTGTTCACACTCGCGGTTACCTCACACACACACCTTTCCCTCACGATGCACTCACATGACATAGTGTTTGGTGAGTCAAGACACTTCCCTACCTCCCTCCCTCCCTCCTTGCCTCCCTCCCATTCTCCTCCTCTTCCCTCCCATACACTCTCGCTTCTCCCTCTTCCATTCTCCCTCTCTTCTCTTCCATGTTTTTTCTTCACTTCTTATCTTTATGCAGTCTCTTCTTCCTTCTCTCCTTTCTTGCCTGTTATCTTCTTCCTTCTCTCCCTCCCAATGTCTCCATTAGAGCCTGTTAACTTTGACAGCTGTTGGCAATATGGCACTTTTTACATCACTGTAGTCCTAAACGACTTCCTTGAACAAAAAAAGCAGACCTTGGATGCTTAAATGTTTGAAGTACTGGGATCAATATTGTATGTGGCATCTTTTGAAATTGTTATCAGACTTGCATCACGATTTTTTACCAAGTTTGAGATGGCACGGCAGTAAAAGAGTTAAAATCAGACCAGAACAGAAACGGAAACATGAAGAAATAAGTACTTTAATCCATCCTTAATCCATCTATCCATCATAACTTACCATTGTCCATTAAACGAGGAGAAATGCAAGGTTGAGATGCTACGGCAGTGAAAACATTAAAACTAGACCAGCTCAGACACCGAAACATTAAGAAATAAGGACGTTAACGGTTTTATATAATCAATAACTATCATTACGTACTATTATCTACTGTACGAGAAAATGCAAGTTTGAGATACTACAGCAATAAAAGGATTAAAATTGGACTAGATCAAACACCGAAACATTTAGAAATAAGAACCTTACCTATCATTACTTATCATCACACATCATTATCTACTACACGAGAAAATGCAAGTCTGAGATACTACGACAGTAAACAGATTGAAATTATACCAGAACAGACTCTGGAACACTTGGGACTAAGGACCTTAATGGCTTACCTATCATTACCTATCATTATCCATTACTGGGAGAAAATACACGATATCCATTTTTACTGACAAGAGAAGTAATAACTGTCATCGTTTTCATCGTCGCAGATTTATCGGTCTTGAGTAGCCCATTAGAATCTTCATTATGGTCCTCTCAGCACTATGTCTTAATCGCCTGACGCCGTAATTTCGCTAAAGCCTCGCCAAGCTAATTATGAACGTGTTAGGAAGCCTTGTGTTGATGCCCAGAATGTTTATAGCGAGTGTCTGCACGTTCTATCATGATTTATCCTTAATTACGTCATTATGTTAGGTATCCGTAGGGCAAGATTGCATGTTGGTGAAGATACTGGCCGTTCTCTCTCTCTCTCTCTCTCTCTCTC
Source organism: Scylla paramamosain (assembly GCF_035594125.1). Lineage (NCBI taxonomy): Eukaryota > Metazoa > Arthropoda > Malacostraca > Decapoda > Portunidae > Scylla > Scylla paramamosain. The sequence goes on along the minus strand of NC_087174.1, from coordinate 18,546,267 downwards.
TCTCTCTCTCTCTCTCTCTCTCTCTCTCTCTCTCTCTCTCTCTCTCTCTCTCTCTCTCTCTCTCTCTCTCTCTCTCTCTCTCTCTCTCTCTCTGATTCCTCTACTTTTATGCTTTGTTATTACTTTTACATAATATTTTGCTAAACGTTTTGCTTCAGTCAGTCAGTCAGTCAGTAAATCATATCCTCGTAGCCAGTGGGTCAGTCAGTCAGACAGTCAGGCAAGGAGGCAGACATGCAGGCTTAGATTGTAGAAGATTCTTACGGTTTACCTCCTGCTTGGCATAAGTAAGAGCGGCAGCCTAGTGATAGAAAGGACTGCACGCCCGTAACTCTACGAGGGAAGAATGCACAGGAGGAAGAGATGCGTTCTGTGAGGCTGCATGGCCAAGAGAGAGAAAGGGTGACTTAACCCTCCCTCTGACTGCTAATGATAGTATGATACGTGTTATTGGAGTAAACTTACGTGATTTTACCTGACAAAAATAACCACAAGCACTAAAAAAAATGATTAGCTGATCCTTTATTACTGTCAGTGCTTTATTTCAAATTGTAGTCTAAGAACACAAGAACATAAGGAAAGCAGCAAGAAGGCAAGCCTTGTGACACTCCTTTTATAAGACACATACATATATATGATCCCTCTCCATAAACAAATAAATACTTGACATCTCTTCTATTTTAAAAACTCGCTGTTAACTCGGCACACAATTTTTTTTTTTTTTTCATATACGTAAGAGGGGACTCTGGCCTAGAGCAACAAAAAGGCTGAGAAAAGGCCCACTGAAGATGCCAGTCCCCAAGGTGTTGTCAAAAAGGTTATCCAAAATTTGAGGGTCCCTGTCGAAACAGTTGAAGTCAAAGGCATGAGAAAATACAGAAGCAGAGTTCCAGGTAAACCTGATGGGAAACAGGGACAGTGAAAGATTCAAGGACACAAAAAGTAAAAAAAATAAATAAGGTAGTGATAGCAGTATGACAAGAAGCGATACTAAACAACACTAAACAAGAACACTCACTGATACTTATATTACGACACTCGATACACAGGTCAACACTGCAGAACTGAGTAAGTACTGCTGCCACAGGTCACGCCGCCGCAAGGGTAGACAGAAGGGAGAGGTGGCCGCGTGCAGCCTTACATCACCAGGCCACCCTCTCACTGCGCCTGTCCTTGGTGGTAATGAAATGCAGCTACCTACCTAAGGCGCATTATAATCAGTTGTGGTAGTAGTGATAGTGGTAGTGATAGTGATAGTGGTAGTAGTAGTAGTAGTAGTAGTATTTGTAGTAGTAGTAGTAGTAGTAGTAGTAGTAGTAGTAGTAGTAGTAGTAGTAGTAGTAGTAGTAGTTGTTGTTGTTGTTGTTGTTGTTGTTGTTGTTGTTGTTGTTGTTGTTGTTGTTGTTGTTGTTGTTGTTGTTGTTGTTGCTATAGTAGTAGTAGTAGTAGTAGTAGTAGTAGTAGTAGTAGTAGTAGTAGTAGTAGTAGTAGTAGTAGTAGTAGTAGTAGCATTAGTAGTAGTAGTAGTAGTAGTAGTAGTAGTAGTAGTAGTAGCAGCAGTAGTAGTAGTAGTAGTAGTAGTAGTAGTAGTAGTAGTAGTAGTAGTAGTAGTAGTCGCAGCAGTAGTAGTAGCAGCAGTAGTAGTAGTAGTAGTAGTAGTAGTAGTAGTAGTAGTAGTAGTAGTAATAGCAGGAGTAGTAGTAGTAGTAGTAGTAGTAGTAGTAGCAGTAGTAAAAAAATGAACAAAAAAGAACTGCTGATAATAATAAGTGATAATAAAACAATAACAAGAACATGAAAAATAACAAAAAAATGTATATAAATAAGTTTATCATCTCTTTATCACCTTCATGTTTTTTACTAAATAGAACAGAAAATAACCTTAATTTTCCATCGCAACCAATACACACACCCTTTCCTTCACCGCAACCACCACCTTCACCACCAACAAAAACATAATCATATTCATTACAACGGATCTTTGGCACTGATTCATTTTCGTCAGGGAGAAAGTGAACCAGGTCATGTTCTGCCTTGCTACGTCATCAGGGGGAACGCTTATCTCTAGGTAAAGTGAATAAAGGAAGGAAGGAAGGAAGGAAGGAAGGAAGGGAGTAAGGAAGAAGAAAGAAAGAAAAATCAACGAAAAAAAGGAAAGAAATAAAAAAAGAGAAAAAAGAAGGAAAAGATGGATGGAAAGAAGAAAGGAAGGAAAAAAAGGACGAAGGAAGGAAGGAAAGGTAAACAGGAGAGAGAAGATGAGTGATTCGCCAAAAAAGGGAACGAGGAAAAGATAAAAGTGAAGGAGTAGGAGGAAAGGAGAATGGTAAGATTAATGAAGGTGCACGAGAGAAGTGAAGAGAAAACAAGTAAATTAAAAAGATGACAGCGACTCACCAAAATATGGACAAGGAAACGATAAAAAAAAAAAAAAGAAGAAAAAGAAAAAAGGAAGAATGGTGATTTAAATGAAGGTGCAAGAAAGAATTACGTAAACAACAGAGGAAAAGAGGAAGAAAGAGAGAGGTGGATAAGAAAATAAGCGAAAATGAGTTCAACAACAAAGGATAAGAAAAGGAAAAGAGGAATAATAACGAATTTTGAAAGTGCAAAACGAGAACAGGAAGGAAAAACAAACAAAAATTATGTGACAATAAAGTGAGAAGAAGAAGGAGGAGGGAGAAAGGAAGAAAAACACGTAAAAATTAGGAAAAGAATACGGGAGAGGAAAAACAAAAAAAAATGACAATAGTGAAGGTAAAAAAAAATAAATAAAAAATGGATGATAAAAGATAGGAATTAACGAAAAGGAGATGAAGAGAAAGAAAAAAGAAAGGGAGAAACAAAAAAAAACTGATAAAATAGAGTAAATAAAAAGGAAGAGAGAGAGAGAGAGAGAGAGAGAGAGAGAGAGAGAGAGAGAGAGAGAGAGAGAGGGAGAGAGAGAGAGAGAGGAGTTTCGTGTTGGTGTAAAAGGAAACTAAAAAAAAAAAAAAAAAAAAAGAAAAATTAGGGAGAGGAAGAAGCAGTGACGGACAGGTAATGGTGAGAGGTGAGAGTGAGAGAGATAAGGAGAATGTAAGTGAGAGGGGAGAGGGACAACACCCTTTGATAAGAATAATGAAAGACTATACCATGTAGTACTTTAATTCTCCCTTACTCTCTCTCTCTCTCTCTCTCTCTCTCTCTCTCTCTCTCTCTCTCTCTCTCTCTCTCTCTCTCTCTCTCTCTCTCTCTCTCTCTCTCTCTCTCTCTCTCTCTCTCTCTCTGTCTCTGTGGGGTCAAGGGTCACAAGATGAACCCAAACGCCAGTCATTGGCCGTGACCTCCGCTGTACTTGTGAAGGAGACGATGAGGAGGAGGAAGGGCGGGAGGAAGGAAGGAGGAAGGGAATGCAAGACGAGGAAGGAAGAGAGAAGGAAAGGGAAAAGGAGGGGAAAGAAGAAGAAGAAGAAGAAGAAGAAGAAGAAGAAGAAGAAGAAGAAGAAGAAGAAGAAGAAGAAGAAGAAGAAGAAGAAGAAGAAGAAGAAGAAGAAGAAGAAGAAGAAGAAGAAGAAGAAGAAGAAGAAGAAGAAGAAGAAGAAGAAGAAGAAGAAGAAGAAGAAGAAGAAGAAGAAGAAGAAGAAGAAGAAGAAGAAGAAGAAGAAGAAGAAGAAGAAGAAGAAGAAGAAGAAGAAGAAGAAGAAGAAGAAGAAAAGAAATTAAGGAAATAGAAAAACAATAACAACAACAAAAATAGCGACTACTACTCTTCCTCCTTCTACTACTACTACTACTACTACTACTACTACTACTACTACTACTACTACTACTACTTCTATAACAGCAACAGCAACAACAACAACAACAACAACAACAACAACAATTCACGATAACGATGATGATGACGCAGAAAAAATAATAGACAAAAGAAGAGGAGGAAGAGGAGGAGGAGGAGGAGGAGGAGGAGGAGGAGGAGGAGGAGGAGGAGGAGAAGGCCTACAAAAGACGAAGGTGAGGTGAGGGGAGGCCGCCACAACAACCTTCACCCTTTAATTACTTTGGCATACACCTGGTCTCACCTTTTGTCACCTGCTGGCTTCCGGAGTTTGCAGGAATTTGCCAATTAGCAATATCACGAAATTAGCGTTGTCTTGATAATTACTCGCGTCCTCTCTCTCTCTCTCTCTCTCTCTCTCTCTCTCTCTCTCTCTCTCTCTCTCTCTCTCTCTCTCTCTCTCTCTCTCTCTCTCTCTCTCTCTCTCTCTCTCTCTCTCTCTGTGTGTGTGTGTGTGTGTGTGTGTGTGTGTGTGTGTGTGTGTGTGTGTGTGTGTGTGTGTGTGTGTGTGTGTGTGTGTGTGTGTGTGTGTGTGTGTGTGTGTGTGTGAACTTAAGTGACGACAAGTAAAGGTCATAACAAAAACGTACATAACACGTACTCTTTCACACACACACACACACACACACACACACACACACGTCGTGACCTTGAACTAAGAGCGTAGCGGACTGAGGCCAACGCTGCGACTCATTTCGAGGTTACCGTATGTTCCTTTGACTGCCTATTTGTGCATTAGCAGTAGCAGTAGTAGTAGTAGTAGTAGTAGTAGTAGTAGTAGTAGTAGTAGTAGTAGTAGAAGTAGCAGAACAATTAACTTTGACTCGCAAAGAAAAAAGTACTTCCTTTCTTCCTCTTCTTCTTCCTCCTCCGTTACCTCCTCTTCCTTCCTGTTTCCCTCCATCTGTTCTCTCCCTCCATCTGTTGCTTCCCTCCACCCCTCTCTCTCTCTCTCTCTCTCTCTCTCTCTCTCTCTCTCTCTCTCTCTCTCTCTCTCTCTCTCTCTCTCTCTCTCTCTTCATGCACTACACATTGTCAGGTATAGAGAATTGTTGTTTTGTATGTCACTCTTGTCGTTGTGTTCTAAGGTTTTTTTCTCTCTCTTCCTTTTCATCTTTCTATTTTCCTTTTCCTTCGCCCCTTTCTTTTATTCAATTTCTTCGTCTTAACCCTCTTCCTCTTTAGCTTAATTTTCTTGGTCTTTCTTTTATTTTTGTTTTTGTTTTCCTTTTCTTTTTTTAATAATCAACTACGACCACCACTACCACCAACAACAACAACAGCAACAACAGTAGTAGTAGTAGTAGTAGTAGTAGTAAGTCCCATCACAACCATTGCCTTCACCATTACCTTCCTCCCACCCACAGTTATAATGCAAGGCTCTGTTGTGGCGGCGGCTGCGTCGGGGGAGGAGGAGGAGAAGGAGGAGGAAGAGGAAGAAGAGAAGATTACAGAGAGGCAAGAGTAACTATAATCTCCCAACAGGCAACACGGAAGAGAGAGAGAGAGAGAGAGAGTCATGGAAGGAGAGACGATAAAAAATAGAGGAGGCGTCGCGAAGAAGGTCACTGGTCTAAATACTGTCTCTCCCCCGCTAAGGACCGGCCTCTCCGCGCCCTACCTTCCCCTCTTCCCCAACCGGCCTGGTCACCTGCCAAGAGGCCGTCAGCAGCACCAGGTGGGCACTGGGTTAATGCTCCTGCGCCTCCCACGAGCACGTCTTGTTTGCCTCATGCGCCGCCGGTAGTCAGACGCGGCATTAGTAAAGGAGTCAGGTGGGTGAAGGCACTGTCATAGGCTCTCTCTCTCTCTCTCTCTCTCTCTCTCTCTCTCTCTCTCTCTCTCTCTCTCTCTCTGGTAAGCCAGTATTGCCTGTCTCGTTGAGTAACTATTCTAAAGCAATTTTGTTCTTACGTAACACAAATACACTTAAAGATACGCAATAAATATACAGTCTCTCTCTCTCTCTCTCTCTCTCTCTCTCTCTCTCTCTCTCTCTCTCTCTCTCTCTCTCTGTCTGGGCAAGGCTGAGCGAGGGTGCCCTGTATGGCATAACGCAAAGGTTACCCGCTAACCTACCGACACCTTACTTGCCGGAACAGAAACACGCACACGGCAACAAGAGCTGGCGAGGACACACACACACACACACACACACACACACACACACACACACACACACACACACACACACACACACACACACACACACACACACACACACACACACACACACACACACGCACGCACACACAAATACACACACAAACACACACACCTGGGATGCTGCAAGGCTACCTGAGGAGCTCAGTGTATGTGCCTGGACGTTTGATAAGTTGAAGTGGTGAATTGGAGAGAGGGTTTGTGATGTGTTGTGGTGAGCGTGGATGGTTCAGATGCTGCGTAGTGATATGTGCGATGTGTTGGTCTGGAATGCTGCTCTAAGACATCAAACAATCGAATATGTGGGATGTAAGGACGGTGTGGACAAGATTCTTATGGTTAGTAATGTGAAAAGGACCACGGTGAGCGTCGTCAGATGCTGTACTGTGATATCTGGAGTCTAGAATGTTTTTCATGTGGGCTCTGTTCTGGTCAAGGCCTACAAAAAATGTAAAAAAAAAAAGATTCACTGAGGTGCCAATCCCAAATAGTAGAGCCAAAAAAGATTATCCAAAATTAGAAAAGCGTTCTGAAACCTCCCTCTTGAAGTTTAAGTTATTGGTAAAGGTGAAATACAAAAGCTGGCAGGGAGTTGCAGAGTTTACCAGCACCCTAATACATCAAGCAAGCAGCTACGAGTGCAAGGGATGCAGGGATGGTGTAAACAGGATCTACGTGGTTAGTAATGTGGAGAGGAACTAGACGCAACAGCTTCACTCTTGATAAAGGTAGATTTAAAAAGATAGGAAGACATTGATTCAAAAAATAAACTGGTAATGACTGAAATAGATTAGTCTCGTTAACAGTGATGAGTTAACACTAAATCTTTAAAAGTAAATAAAATCAAGATAGGCGTGTTTTATACAAGGACAGCTGCGTGTAGATCTGATGGCTTCTTGCAGCTTCCCTTGTGTTCATATGTTGCAGTGATATTTGGGGTGATAAAGGAAGAGATGCTTGTTTGTTCTTCTGCAGTGATATGTGATTGTGATGAGTATATTTTATATTCATACAGGGACTACCACGTGTAGGTCTGATTGCTTCTTGCAGCTTCCTTGTGTTCTTATGTTGCAGTGATATTTGGGATGATAAAGGAAGAGATGCTTGTGCGTTCTTCTGTAATGATATGTGATAGATATGTTTTATATTCGTACAGGGACTGCCACGTGTAGGTCTGATGGCTTCTTGCAGCTTCCCTTTTCTTCTGATGTTGCAGTGATAACAGTAATGGGGTGATAAGGGGAGGGTTTGTAGTGTGTCTGTAGTGTAATGCTGGAAGGACTCTACTAAAAGGAACACTGAACCCTTACGCAATGTGCAGGGGAAAGAGGATGCTACGTTGATAATCTCGAATACTGAGCGATAGTATAATCTTTAGGAGCACCGAGAGACAAAGGAAAAAAAGAGGCAGCTAAGCTTGGACGAAGGTTTGCCCGCTTCAACTTGGAGGTTCTTGCCATTAAATTATGCAAATGTATTTAGATGAAGATTTTTATGACTCTCCTTAATTCTCCCTCCCACCTACTTAAATTTTGGGTGTGGTGTTGCGGTGGTGGTGGTAGTGGTGGTAGTAGTGGTGGTGGTTGGTGGTGGTGGAGGTGGTGCATCACGACCGGTAGCTTTATCACGCTTGCGGAATGAATGGTGTGGTTCCGTAAGCGCCTTTGTGTGTATGTGAATGAATAAACATATATACGTATGGTATACAAAAAATAAATAAATAAAATACAAAGATAAAACTTGGAGGGAAAGAGTTGCGGAAATGACTACAGACAAAGAATCAACAAATATTGGTACGTACAACAAATGAAATACAATAAAAACAGCAGGAATGAAAGAGCTACATAAATAACTACAAACAAGGAGGCGTACATACGTATATCAAATAAAATACAACAACCAGACTAGGAGGGAATGACTACAAACAAAACCTACAAATAAAGAACCAACAACATGAAATAAGAGAATCAAGATCCACAGAACAGTTACCTCCTCTATTTATGTTATTTCACCACTTTCTTCCGCTCACACTCTTCATTCACTCCCTCTTTGCCTCATAAAAACAAACATGCAAAGTTGACTCACACCTGCTGCCTATGATAATGTTTTACCCGTAAGAGCTCCGTCAGGTAACTCAGTGATCCTACCGTGTCCTCTGCTGCTTTAGGAACAAGAACCTG
>NC_087174.1:18523107-18530607 GCF_035594125.1 Scylla paramamosain | reverse complement strand
CTCACTTGCACTACGTAAACTAATATAGAAGATGATACAATCTTTAATTACTTCCTTCTCAAACTTCCTGACAAAACGTGTGTACCCTTCCTTCTCTGTACTTAATGTATGGAGAGGTTACCATCATGCACGACACTATTTATTCACTTTAGCAGTTAGTTTATGTTTGTTTTAAAAATTATGCACAAATAAAATTAACGTATAAGTTGTTAGCTTCCTGATCATGCAAAAAAAATAAAGTTCAAGATGTTAATTTACTCATTACGCACAAAAATTTTTAAAAGTGTAAGGTAATACTTCACGCCACTTACGCGAACAGTCTTCCGTACCTCAGTTTAAAAACAACACGCTATATCTGTAGCTTCATTCTAGGCAGTCATACTCTACTTCTTTTTTTTTTTTTCTTGAGCGCACGGCCATGATTAATTCCACGAAAGCGCTCAGGGTCAACACGCTCCATCAGAGAGGTCGTCAGTCCCTCGCCTCACTCCCAATTAACACGCAACCTTACAGTGCCGGTTCAGTAACTCGGTAAGCAGAGGGGTGAGACTTCTAGACCGCTATTCTGAAACGCTTTGCCCTCTCATCACTACTATTTTCAAAGATCATAGAGATTAATATAATCCATTTTTTTTTTTCTTTTTCTGCAATGGTAAAGAATTCTAGGTAAACTTTATCACAGCAAGACTGTTTTCAAGGACGAGTTCAGTAACTTGGTAGGAGAGGCCAAGACTTCTAGACTGGTGTCCTGAATTGCTTTGTTCCCTTATCAAGACTGTTTGCAAAGACCATAGACATGACTAATCCTTTTTCTCAATAACGATGAAGAAATTTTAGTTAAACTACCTCTCATCAGGAGAATAATTTTCAAGGACCACAGATATGATTGATCCATTTTTCTCCATAATAGTGAAGAATTTCTTGTTAAAACTATCACTAGAATCATTAAAAGACCCTCGAAAACTGCAATAGCTTCCACCAGAGCAGGTTAGAAGTAGTGGAGATAAGACGAGGAGAGGTTTAAGAATGCGGTCCCCAATCTGATGGGCGAATGCTCCAACTTAAGATAGGGGCGCCACGTAGTGAAAGAGGCAGAGCTGTCCAGTAATCCAGACTGAGTATACGATGCTATCTGCGCCACTCAGCAGAGAAACCCTGTTCTTGGTCATTATATGTAGAAGTTATCAGTCTCTCTCTCTCTCTCTCTCTCTCTCTCTCTCTCTCTCTCTCTCTCTCTCTCTCTCTCACTCTCTCTCTCTCTCTCTCTCTCTCTCTCTAGTGTGCATGATGCTATCTTTATCACTTAATGGAAAAATACTACGTCCATATTCTTAAGCGCTTTGTTCCCTCATCAGCATTATTTTCAGAGGCCACTGAGATGATTAGGCGTGTTCTTATGAGTACTTGCATGGAATATTTATTAAACTACCACTAGAATCACGAAAATCCCCTTCAAGATCCCAAACAGCTTCCACTACAGCCTGTTAAATTTAGGAACACGATTTCTATTCCAAACATTACAAGAGTTAGAAGAATTAAGTCACATTCCTGTATTCGCATCAACATCAGCTACGAAATTTTTCTACATTCTGAGTCAAGCAGCGGAACACAGCATAGGTCATCAGTACACACTTTCCCCGGACCCTATGAATTAATATGCGCCAGTGAAGCGAGCACCAGTACCCTTCTTTTCGTACATTTCAACAAGCAGCTTAGGGGCGTGGTTAGCAGTACATATCACCCGCCCTTTCAATGTCCCTTCTCACTCTTCATTAGACAAACAGGTAAGGCGACTCGGCTTACGGAGGAGAGACGCTATCGACATGCGAACTAGCAGAGCGGAGAAAACGACGCAGTGACGCTCTCCTCCGACCTTCCCTCCTCACACCGCAGGTAAAAAGATGAGCGCAACAGGATGACTTGTCCCGCAGCCACGCACGTCACCGGCGGAAACGGCCCGAGGCTCAGCTTGGGGGTAATTTTTCTGGATTCAATTAGGAGAGAAGGACAAAGGAGGGCGAAGAGGAGGACGAGGCGAAGGACAGGAAGAGCTGTATGGCGGAGGAAGGAGAGGACTACTGTTGATGGTGGGAAGAATGGAGATAGGAGAGAGAGAGAGAGAGAGAGAGAGAGAGAGAGAGAGAGAGAGAGAGAGAGAGAGAGAGAGAGAGAGAGAGAGAGAGGAGAGAGAGAGGGATGGAGAGAGAGAGAGAGAGAGAGGAGAGAGAGAGAGGAGAATTTGGTTTAGAAATAAGAAAGAAGGTAAAATTTTGCTAAGAAATAAGAAATTTTAAAAAATCTGAAGAATTAAACATAAAAGTAGGAAAGATGAAATGAAGAAAAGAGAGGAAGCTGGAAGAATGTTTGAAAGAAGAGAGAGAGACGAAAGGAAATTGGTGATGAAAGAAGAAAAAAGGGAGAAAAAAAGACAAACAAAAGAATTAAACAAGTGAAATGCAGAGAAAAGGACAAAGAGAAGCAGATAGAGAGACAGATGAAGATGAGCAAGGGAGCCAAATAAGTGTACAGGTAAGGAGGAAAAGGGAGAGGGAGAGGAAAAGAAAGGAATGAAGGGAAGAAAGGGAGGTGTTACATAATGACACCGCCAATTATGTTCCTCCCTCAGCCTCACACTCACGCGGGCGAGGCGATGTGTCATTGTCTGCCTCGCCGTCACGCCTTCCTTTGTGGACGCCGGGAAGAAAAACTTGGACCACTTCGAGGCAACAAGAACACCAAGAGCTCCTGTGGCCGTTCCCTGCTTCTGGTTCTTTGTCAACACCCACTATGAGCTCGCATTTTGAAACGTTCCTACCTTTCACTAGCACTATTTTTAAAGGCCACACAGAGAGACAGTCAGATTTTCATATGTACTTTTATTATATATTGTGCAGAATACCTATTAAACTGTCAATAGAGTCCGGAAATCAGTCTTACAAACCCAAGTGACATCCATTAGAGCCTGTTGAAAGCAGTCAAGGTGAGAATGTTTAAGAGTACGGTCACCAAGACACTTTTAACCCATATTTAAAAACATCTCTGGCTGTCATATCGACTAAATTTATAAACCACAAAGATAGTAATTTGTCCATGAGTCTTTATATCCCAATGATCATGCGGAATACTTACATCAAACCATAACGACAACCATGAAAGCACTCTTGAAAAATCCCAATGACATTCACTCCAGCTGTTAAAAGAAGTCGAGGTGAGGAGCTGGAATGTTAAAGGATACGCTCTTTGGTCTGCCTCGTCTCTGCATCCAGGTCGCAGAGAAAACGGACAAACACAAACGGATCTGAATCCTTGGAGGCGGTGACTTTGGAGTGACGGATGTGCGAAGGTCGAGGAGGAGGAGGAGGAGGAGGAGGAGGAGGAGGAGGAGGAGGAGGAGGAGGAGGAAGAGGAGGAGGGCGTCGTTTAGTTCATGAATCCCAGGTAGTAACTCTGTGCTTGTCTGCCCGTGAAGGAATGTACTCTCTCTCTCTCTCTCTCTCTCTCTCTCTCTCTCTCTCTCTCTCTCTCTCTCTCTCTCTCTCTCTCTCTACAACAACAACAACAACAACAACAACAACAACAACAACAACAACAACAACAACAACAACAACAACAACTACTACTACTACTACTACTACTACTACTACTACTACTACTACTACTGTCGGGAATAAAGGAAGGAGACAGAAGGAAGAGTGAAGGGGGAGAAGGAAGGAAGGAAGAGAGAAAGGAGGAAAGAGGAAAAATGGAAATGAGCGAGGCAGGAACGAGAGAATAAAGAAAGGAAAGAGAAGGAAGAGTGAAGGGGGAGAAGGGAAGGAGGGGAGAGAAGGGAGGAAGGAGGAAAGAGGAGAAAGGGAAAGGAGCGACGTGATGTCATGTCCAGTGTCGAGGCGCCGCTGACCTGCACGTGTTGGGTGAAGGACGCGGCGGGGGGAGATGTGAGAGAGGGAGGGAGAGAGAGAGAAGGAGAGAGGGAGAGTGGGAAGGTGGAAAGGGGGAGAAGACACGCTGAAAATGACACGTAGAAGGAGGAGGACGAAGAAGGACGAGAAGGAGGAGGAGGAGGAAGAGGAGGAGGAGGAGGAGGAGGAACAAGGACGAAGAGAAGAGGAAGAAAACAACAACGACAACAACAACAACAACAACAACAACAACAACAACAACAACAACAACAACAACAAGATCAAGAAGAAGAAAAAAAAGATACTAAAAAATATAAATACTGAATAAAAAAATTAAGTAATCACAGAAGAGAGAGAGAGAGAGAGAGAGAGAGAGAGAGAGAGAGAGAGAGAGAGAGAGAGAGAGAGAGAGAGAGAGAGAGAGAGAGAGAGAGAGAGAGAGAGAGAGAGAGAGAGAGAGAGAGAGAGAGAGAGAGAGAGAGAGAGAGAGAGAGAGAGAGAGAGAGAGAGAGAGAGAGAGAGAGAGAGAGAGAGAGAGAGAGAGAGAGAGAGAGAGAGAGAGAGAGAGAGAGAGAGAGAGAGAGAGAGAGAGAGAGAGAGAGAGTCCTATCAAGCGAAGACCAGTCAGACCTCAACTATTTCTTACAAGATTCCATCAACGGGACACGTTTAAGAGAGAGAGAGAGAGAGAGAGAGAGAGAGAGAGAGAGAGAGAGAGAGAGAGAGAGAGAGAGAGAGAGAGAGAGAGAGACGGATGTAGAGTCTTTTTCCCCTCCTCTTCCTCCTCTAACTCCTCTTCCTCCAATTTTCCCAATCATCATCATCATCATCATCATCATCATCATCATCATCGTCTTCCCATGTTGTGATAAAAATAATTCCCACATTTTTATATAATTCCAACTCGCTACCTACTGCCCCCACTGCTACCACCACCACCACCACCACTACCACTACCATTACTACAACCACCACCACCACCACCACCACCACTACTACTACTATTACTACTACTTTCATTACCCAGCTATTATTGTTATTGCCTCTGCGCCAAACTCTCTCTAATGGTCCTAATGTGAGTCTTTCTCCTTCGCGTCATTACAATCCATCTCTTCATGACCTCTTATGACACCTTAATGGGAGCCAACGGGGACCCATTCATCCTGGGAACCCTTGTAATGGCTGCGTTTGTATGGGGAGGAGGAGGAGGAGCAGGAGGAGGAGAAGGAGGAGGAGGAGGACCAGGAGGCAAGGGAGGGTGAGATGAGTGATAAAGAAGTGACTGAAGATAGTGAGCGATTGAGTGTGAATGATAGTGTGTGTGTGTGTGTGTGTGTGTGTGTGTGTGTGTGTGTGTGTGTGTGTGTGTGTGTGTGTGTGTGTGTGTGTGTGTGTGTGTGTGTGTGTGTGTGTGTGTGTGTGTGTGTGTGTGTGTGTGTGTGTTGTCAGCTGCAAATACTACAAGTGACATTAAATTGAATAAAAAAAAGGAGACCGGCAAAATATTTCTACAGAAGTTTTCATTGTTGTAAAAGAGTTATCGTGAATTTAGTATGGAAAATACGAAGAGGAGGAGGAGGAGGAGGAGGAGGAGAGGGAGGAGGAGGAGGAAGAGAAGAACGAGTAGGAGGAGGAGTCCGTGGGAATCATCGGTACCAGCATAAGTAGGATCCTGAAGCACACACACACACACACACACACACACACACACACACACACACACACACACACACACACACACACACACACACTGCCTCGTGGCTCAGTGGTAAAGGGGCCGAGTCTTTGTTGGCCGCCAAGGCTGACGTAAGTTCGAACTTCACTAGGGGCTGGTCACCTCTGGGATTTTTCTGCTGACAAGCGGGGGCAGTCACTGTCTCCTCTGAGCAGGGGGATGGGGTGCGTGGTGTGTGCGTGAGGTCACAGTCTTACCCAATGATCGGTAATAATGAGCTCTGAGTTCGCACTTAGAGGGTAACGGCTGGTGGTTGCGGATCCGCTAGTGATCAGGCCTTGGTGAATTACACACACGCACACATACACACGTCAGCTTCGCGTTGCTTCATGCACCTACCTGAGTCTTGACAAGCACGCCGTCAACCTTTGCCTTCTGCATCCTATTCCATTGAGAAGTGGTAGTAGCAGTAGCAGTAATAGTAGTGGTGGTGGTGGTGGTAATAGGTAATAGTAGTGGTAATAGTAATAGTAGTAATAGTGGTGGTAGCAGCAGCACCAATAGTAGTAGTAGTAGTAGTAGTAGTAGCAGAAGCAGCAGCACCACCAGCAGTAGTGGTAGTAGTAGCAGTAGTAGTAGGAGCAGTAGCAGTAGTAGAAGAATGCAAAAATAGTACCGGAACTCCCTTGAAGGTTTTAGACAAAATTACCACAAAAAAAAAAAAACACCGCAGCTCCCTTCCTTCCCATCTCCTCATCCTCCTTATAAAGCGAAAAAAAAAAAAAACGTGGCCTTCGACGCAGCCTCTACAGATGAACGGTTCCCTGCGTGTCTAAGAAAAAAAATGGAACAAGTACTAACAACAGCATAACGTGGGAGAAAACTACAATGCGTGACATGAAAATAAATCAGAGAAGTAATGAAAAGAAGTAAAATTATAGTCACCGCTTTTTTACAACAGTTTTCTTGGGGTGAGAAGATATTGAAGAATCTTTTGAGATAAGATGAAGTGAAAAAAAAATGGAGACAGAAGGAAAGAAATGAGGAAGAATGAATATTAAAAAAAAAAAAAACAGGAAAAAAATAGGACATAAATACATTAGAGGAAAGAAAAGAAATAGAGAAATAGTTACAGCTTTTCTACGATAATTTTAGGGAAGACTGTAGAAGAAAATTTAGTGATAAGATGAAAATAATAATAAAAAAACTGAAGAAAAGAACTGAGCGGAAGAATGAAGAACAGAAAAAAGTAGAACATAAATACATTACATAAAAAAATGAAAGGTAAACAGAAGAGAACAGAGAGGAAGAATGAAGAATAGATAAAGAAAAGAAGAGAAAATACAACACAAATATATTACAGGTTATAGAGAGACCAAAAAAAAAAAAAAAGTAAGGGGAAGGGGAAGAGGGAGGAAGAGGAAGTTAGGGATGGGAAGAGGAAGGGGGTGAGAGGATGAGAGGGTGAGAGGAAGGAGAGGTGGGAGAGGACTTCGTGTTAAAGAGTCACGTGTGCCTTCAAGGTCACAGCATTACGTCACCTGCTCATCCTCTTCGCAAGGCAGGTGAAGGAAGGTCGCGGGTCACCTGTCCTCCCTGACCTCTCTCTCTCCCCTCTCATTTACGCTACTCAGAAATTCTTCCTTATCTCTTCTCTTTTCTTCGTCTTTATAACTTTGTCTATTTTAATCTATGTTCTCTCTCTCTCTCTCTCTCTCTCTCTCTCTCTCTCTCTCTCTCTCTCTCTCTCTCTCTCTCTCTCTCTCTCTCTCTCTCTCTCTCTCTCTCTTCTGTTAAATATTTCCCCTCCTCTCGTAAACATGTCCTTGTTTACTCCTGCATTCCCTCTATTTAAGTCCTTACAACTTCACTCCTCTGTCCTTCACTCACTCCAGCATTCCTCATTGTTATGCAAATACCAAG
>NC_087174.1:18498107-18518107 GCF_035594125.1 Scylla paramamosain | reverse complement strand
ACACACACACACACACACACACACACACACACAAACACACACAAGAGGAGGGAGGGTGAAAGCAACAGCCACAGCAATTAGGCCACAGCATCTTAATTACAGGTCATTACCAGGTGAGGGAGGACGCAGGTAATTAACAAAAACTCCTCCTCCTTTCCTCCCTCTCTCCTGTCTCTACTTCCCTCCTCCTACTTCCTCTCTCCTTCACTTCGTCCTCCTTTCCTCTCTTCACTTCATCTGCAAGGTTTCATTATACATTTATTCATTCATTCACTTCTTACTTGTTTATCTTCAGGTAAAATAACAGGTAATACTAGTAACTCAATACCTCACCTGCTGTTGCTTCATATTTGGTGTAAAAAATAGCAAGGTATTGGTTCTATAAATTTTACTTCCTCGGTGTTCTTCAAGGTTAATGTTTAGGCCTCGTGTTGATAGCTGTCTTTGGGCCTAGTCTCTCTCTTTCTCTCTTTCTCTCCCTCTCTCTCTCTCTCTCTCTCTCTCTCTCTCTCTCTCTCTCTCTCTCTCTCTCTCTCTCTCTCTCTCGTAACAGGAATGTCAAGGCTTCTGAGTTTATCATTGTCTGTTTGTCTGTCTATCTTTTCCATGTATCTTCTGGTGTCTGTTTTCTTATACCATCCATAACTCAACCATTCAGAATACAAAACCAACCCCTTATTCATCCTGATACATCAATAATATCCTTCAAATAATGTCCATCTATCTATAACCGTTTGATACTTCTGAGTTTTATCTATGTCTATCGGTCTATCTGTCTTTTTTTATGTATTTTTAGTGTCTTTTCTTAAATCATGCATAACTTAACCACTCAGAATACAAAACCATCCTTTATTCATCCAAATGCATCCATAATATCCTTCAAATCCTGTTCATCCTATTCACCACCATTTGATAATCCCTAAGTATCCACATTTTCCCTCAGCCCATCCCTCCTTCACGGCCGCCCACACCCCACCCACACCCTCCAGTCGCATCTTTAGCACGGAGTCCCCCGCCCCGCCACGCCCACGCCCTGTCCACAAAGGGCGGGCAGCACCAGGCATGAATGGACTGAATGGACTGTCTCCTCACTCCTCCAGTCACCTTACGCCCTCCCACGCCTGCACCTTCATATGCTAATTATTCCCACGTGTTCCCCAACCATCACCATTCACCGTTAAGTTACCACAATGCATTATACTCTCACTATACATGTCGTTTCTACTACGCAATATTTCTTCTTTTGATCATTATTCTTAGATGTGCGCCAACCATCACCGTTCACTATCAAGTCACCACAATGCACTATACACTCACTATACCCCATGGCATTACCACTCATTGTTGCTTCACTATCGCTACGGTAAGTCATTTTCATGTAATCATCAAGTACACCACTTCACTATCATACAATCATTATCACGACCCGGAGAAGATGAAGGTATTGTATTTTTCGTTTCTAATTTGCAAATGTACACACACACACACACACACACACACACACACACACACACACACACACACACACACACACACACACACACACACACACACACACACACACACACACACACACACACACACACACAATATATTTAGTGCAGTGGGTTTCCTGGTTTCTTTTTTAATAGTTTCTTTCTGTCTTCGGTGTTTTCCGGGTAATATAATGATATTCAACTCCCACTTAACGAATCACTGCCGCCACGCCCCACTGGCTTTGGCCCATATAGATACACCACGCCTTAATGGCTCTACACACACACACACACACACACACACACACACACACACACACACACACACACACACACACACACACAGACACAGTACAGCTTCCCCAATAGAAATACAGATACCTGGAACAGACTGCAAGAATATTTGATGCAGGTGAGGAATGTACACCAACTACAAAAAAAAAAAAAAAGGAAAAATATACGAGTAGATACAGAGACAGGACCACACGGGTGTAGCGCGGACACACACACACACACACACACACACACACACACACACACACACACACACGGATCCTCTGACTCCCAAATGATAACACATCCGCAAGTAAACTGATAACACATTACTTATAAACGTGGCACACATTATACTGACTCTCTCTCTCTCTCTCTCTCTCTCTCTCTCTCTCTCTCTCTCTCTCTCTCTCTCTCTCTCTCTCTCTCTCTCTCTAACACACCCACACTCACAGGCTACAGACTACGCCCTCAGCTCTTGTCTCCAATGAATATCTAAATCACCAGCCGCGGGGACATGACAAAGCCACGCCAGGCAGGTACAGGCGCCGGTACTCCCCTACCCGCCAAGGCCTCGCGCGCCCTTATCAACATAGTGGCGGTGGGCGGAGGTCTGTGGGCGCTGGAGACCTTGAGAGAATACCTGAGTCCCTCCACATAGTTCCCACAATTATAACCTGGAGGTGTAGGTAGGTGACCCTTGTGTCTAAGACTGTGGGACTGAGGCTAACCTTTTAGTCCCTGTTCACTCTATGGGGTCCGGCACCTCAAGTGGATTCTTTTTTTTTTTTTTCTGCCTTTTTGTAACCATTGTCTAGAATTTCTCTTCCATAAAAAAAGGCTAGTATTGTCAGCATTATTTAACATTCCGATCAGTGAAAAAAAAAATAATGTTTACAAGACACACAGTAAAAAAAAAGTGGAAACAGGAGGTTCATCTTGTCTTTTTTAGGCTATAGAACTATATAACAAACAGTAATGCAAAAAATAAGTATCAAAAAGGTTATAATCACTGAAGAAAAACAATATCAGACAAATTTATGGATGACGATGATAAGATGAAAACAGATCGGTATAATTTATTCAGGAGACTTCATAGTTTACCGCAGCTTACCATGCCTTCTCATATTCTTAAGCTGCAATGAAAAGGGTTTGCGGGAAGCAGGAGAGTAGACATGGTAATGGTGGTAAGGGAGTTTTGAGGTCATAGAGCCGTTGTGTAGGTTACTAGGACTGGGGTAGGTCAGGGCTGGCTAAGACAAAGGATAGAGTAGGGTCAGTAAGGTCAATGGTAGGAATTATATAGAGACAGGATAATGGGGGGGCTGAAAGGGTGGAGTTTACGGTAAAGGGTAGAGGGAAGGAATAAGGACAGTTAGGTCGTGGGTGTGGAAAGGCAGACTGAAGGGTGTGGGAGTGTTGTAGGGACAGTAACGGACATGGCTAGAATAGATATAAATTGTCGTGTGTTTGGATATTGCAGGGACATATGTGGTAACTATAGGGGAGAGATAAACTATAGAGGATGGGAACGTTATAGGAAAAGTAAGGATATCGATAAGATAAAGGGTGCATAAGTGTTCCAGACAAATGTAGAGAATTGACAGGATACGGATAATAGAGAAGAAAGAGAATGAAATGTCGTAGGTAGAGTATAGACTGGATAGGGATAAACGGTAAAGGTTAGGACGGTTATAAGCACGTCAAGGTACACACAGGATAAGGATAAACTAGAGAACTTAGAAGAGAACTAGAGAACTTAGAAGAAACTCAAGCTACGGATATAGGATAATGATAAACTATAGAAGCTGAAAGTGTAACGGGAAAGAAAAGTCAGTGCACTTATATAAGGATAAACCGAGGACTGTGGAAGAGTTTCAGAGACAATAAGGACAAGAACAAAATCGAGGACAAGTGTTGAGTGAAAGTTTAAGGGAGCGTCAAGGTACAGAGATGGCACAAATAACTGAGGTGTGGGAAAGCTGCAGAAACCGATGATGGGGACGCAGAAGACTAATAGACATGATTTAGTTTCATTCCAACCGTGCGGGAAGAGGCATGGCACGGACGTATAAGGGCATGAGGGTAGGAGTGGATAATCTGTAAGGTGTGGGAGCATTGTACCTCTTTTGTATGGAGTAATAAGGGTACAGACGAGTAAATACATGTTGTTTAGCGAGGATGGAATCATGAGAGAAAAGGGTATGGGGGTCATAAGACGGAAGGTGTATGGAGAGTTAAATATAAAGGATGTGGGTGTAATGAAGACATCTATCCATGTACATAACCATTTTTCTATATAATTCTGTAACTGTCACATTTTTTCTGTCCATTTGTCATTCATAACGTAAGTCTGTGACTGACATGGCTTCTTGGTGTTAGTTTGTAATATTATTAGGACAACACTGGCAACAAAAAAAAAAAGTGGAGTCATATCAACCCAGTGTCTGTAGTAATTAATGTATTTGCTCAGTAAGAATCATATACTGCTCCTTAAATGACAGGTATACTATAATGTCATTACTAGTCAGTTAAAACATGTAAATAATTTCATTCGACCAAGCATTACAATACCTTTCTTTATTAAAAATTTTGCACTGTTCCTTAAAATAACATAAATCCTATTGCTATTCCCAGTCAGAGTTAAAAGACGCTAATATTTCACTCGATCTCTCCACGAACCCGCTACGCGAATGCTCAGTGACAGTTCATTGTTTCTTCTCGTAAGGCCGTTGCCCCGAGACCCATATATCGTCACGGTGTGGGCAGCAGTCTTGTGGTGTGTGTGTGTGTGTGTGTGTGTGTGTGTGTCGCGGAGAAGTAGATTGTGACGTGGTGTGATGAGTAGAGAGGACGTACGGTAGTTGTCTTGTTTAAAGTGACGCGACCCGTAAAGACCCGTAAAGACCCGTCACTTCTATGATGCTAGCGAGCCGTGGAATGTAAGGAGCAAATCAAGACGCACTAAATCAAGAGCAACACACAAAACATCGGGTGTGGACGTGATCTGCGGGGACGATGGGAAGACAAGAGTTCTCGTGTGGGTTGTGGTGACGTGGGGAGGTACAAGACACAAAAAGCGACCTCAATAGCCCCTTCGTCTTGGTGTGTATAATGGAGACGACCCTGTTTCCCTCGGGCGTGACTTGCAGGCCCTGAAGGCGATGGTGACGCGTCTCCCCTGCCACTTAGAGACAGAGAGGGTCCTGCCTAGTGAACAAAGGTGGAATAGGTAAATGCTAATAACCGTCCCCTTTTCTCCTTTTTTTTTATTATAGATTTTTTTTTCACCGATGGTAGAATAAGTGATGGAAGATAACTTTTTTCTTTTTTTTTGTCTACACCTTTTTTTAAGAGTTAATATCTCTCTCTCTCTCTCTCTCTCTCTCTCTCTCTCTCTCTCTCTCTCTCTCTCTCTCTCTCTCTCTCTCTCTCTCTCTCTCTCTTGTCATTTGTAGCTTTCGTATCGACTGTACCTTCATTTTTTTCTTACTTTCCCAGCCACCTGAGAGAAAAAACAGGTAAACATCTCTCTCTCTCTCTCTCTCTCTCTCTCTCTCTCTCTCTCTCTCTCTCTCTCTCTCTCTCTCTCTCTCTCTCTCTCTCTCTCTCTCTCTCTCTCTCTCTCTCTCAACAAGACGTGACTGGAAGGTGACAAAGAAATTTAGTTCCTGTTGCACTTAGGAAATAACAGAGAGATTGGCCAGATTCTCTCTCTCTCTCTCTCTCTCTCTCTCTCTCTCTCTCTCTCTCTCTCTCTCTCTCTCTCTCTCTCTCTGCACCTTCCCTCACTACACGAACCGTACTTACCACTATCGCTCTTCCGTCCTCCTCCTTCTTCTCCTCCTCCTCCTCACAGGAAAATTAATCCCCACTAAGCACAACACCTGTATCTCACCACTAATTAGCTCTAGTCCACCTGTCACCTGTGAACGTAATGGCCTTGTCCTTGTACATCTACCCACTTGTACCTCCGCCTCTCTTCCCTCCTCCCCCTCGTCCTTGTCCTCTTCCTCTTCTTCTTGTTCTTGTTCTTGTTCTACTTCTTGTTTCTTTCTTTTTACTAGTTCGTTCAATTTCTTTTTTTTTTTACTCATAGTTCTTCTCTAGTATTTAGTGTTGTTGTTGTTGTTGTTGTTGTTGTTGTTGTTGTTGTTGTTGTTGTTGTTGTTGTTGTTCTTGTTGTTGTTGTTGTTCTTACATATTACTGTTATTATCGTATATTTCGTTGTTATTATTATTATTATCTTCCTCTCTTCCTATTTCTTCTTTTCTTCTCATTTTCAAAATTTGCTTTTTTTTCATTTCTTCGTCTTCTTTTTCTTCTTCGTCTTCTTCTTCTTCCTTTCCTTCTTCTTCTTCGTCCTCTTCTTCTTTTTTCTTTCTTTATTTCTTCCTTTCTTTTCTTCTCTTTTTTTGCAATCACCTTTTTATTTTTTTCATCATTATAATGATTACCTTTATCACTGTTAGTATCCTATTTTTCCTTTTTTTCTCTTCTTCTTCCTCCTTCTCCTCCTCCTCCTCCTCCTCCTCCTCCTCCTCCTCCTCCTCTTCTTTTCCTCCTCCTCCTCCTCCTCCTCCTAATCAACACCATCATTATCATCATCATCAATCTCACCCAATCTTGTCCTCCTCTCACTCCTATTCGACCTTCACTTCCTCCTCCTCCTCCTCCTCCTCCTCCTCCTCCTCCTCCTCCTCCTCCTCTTCCTCCCTTCACCACAATACAAAGACTTATTAAAACATGGCATAGATTCCTCCTCCTTGCCCTGGAGAGAGAGAGAGAGAGAGAGAGAGAGAGAGAGAGAGAGAGAGAGAGAGAGAGAGAGAGAGAGAGAGAGAGAGAGAGAGAGAGAGAGAGAGAGAGAGAGAGAGAGAGAGAGAGAGAGAGAGAGAGAGAGAGAGAGAGAGAGAGAACAAAGGGAGAATGATTTACTTAATTTGAACAAAGGAACACGATAAAAGTAATGCTGGTTTGTTGTTGTAAATAAGTAGGTATCGAAATCTTTAATAATGGGATGCTGGGGAGATTAAAGGAGGAGTCAAGGGATAACTAAGGGATGTGTCTGTCAGGGAGTGAGGAAAGAGAAAGCGGAGAATCATGAGTTAGTTTAGTTTGTTAGTTTAGTTATTAGTTAGGTTAGTTGACTTAGATGCGTGTGTCAGAAATGTGAGAGAGAGAGAGAGAGAGAGAGAGAGAGAGAGAGAGAGAGAGAGAGAGAGAGAGAGAGAGAGAGAGAGAGAGAGAGAGAGAGAGAGAGAGAGAGAGAAGATGGGGGTGGAGTGAACGAGTGTTAGAAATTAGTTTACTTTAGTTTATTCGATTACTTTTGTTAGATGTGTTTGTCAAGGAATGAGGAACAGGAAAGCGTATGAGAAGATTAGCTTGATTAATTTCGTTAGTTAAGTTCGCAGTCTGTCAGCGAGCGAGAGAGAAGAAAGGGATTTGAAGCTAGTTAGGTTAGTACGTTAGTATAGTTAGCTTAGTTAGGTTAGGTTAGTTCAGTTAGATATGTCTGTCAGGGAGGGAGACCTAGCAAAGATATCAGAAGTTAATTAGCTTACTTTGATTGGTTAAGTCAAATATTTATGTGAGGGTATTAGAAATTTGTTTTGTTTAGTTTTGTCTAGGCCATCAAAGGATATGTCAGTCAAGGAGTGAGGGAGAGCAAATGGATATCAGAAATTACTTGAATTAGTTAGTTTAGTTAGGTTATTTAGTTTGGCTTGTTTAGTTAAGTATCTGTCAGATGGCTCAGTGAGATATGTCTGTCACGGAGGAAGCTCATTTTTCTATTAATTTTTAGTAAAGAGTTCATTTTTTTTTATATGTAGAAAATTCTCTCTCTCTCTCTCTCTCTCTCTCTCTCTCTCTCTCTCTCTCTCTCTCTCTCTCTCTCTCTTTAAGGTTAATAAATCACATTCGTTCAAGGATAAAGAATCACCATTCCTTTTCCCTTCTATTCCTTTCTCCTTCATTAATAATCGTGCGGTGTTCCCCTCCACACCTCCCCTACATTCTTGCCTCTCCCCTTCCATCCCTCTCTGCATTCCTTCCTCTCGCCGTCTATCCCTTTATCCATCCCTCTTTCCCTCCCCCCGTTCCTGTCTACTTTCATCCATAATTATACCACCATTTCTCTCTCTCTCTCTCTCTCTCTCTCTCTCTCTCTCTCTCTCTCTCTCTCTCTCTCTCTCTCTCTCTCTCTCCTCAACCATCACATTTCCACGTAAACTTTCCTGTAGCCTCTTATTTTCCCCTGATTTCTTTCCCACCCTTCCTCCCAACCCTTCCACCCTTTCCCCCTCCCCTCTATGCATCCCTGTCTCCTCCCTTCCACCATCCCGTTTCGCAATGTTGCAGTCTGGCGATAGGGAAAACACAGCGACCCTGACATTTTGGGTGCTGGGAAACACACTCCATATTCCTTCGAGTGTAACAAGAAGCGTCATAAAAGATGCTAATGACGATGACAGCAAGAAATTTTGGAAGGTAACACTGAAAATGTATATAAAGAACGTAGCGAAACGAAGTCTTTTTTTATTTTTTTTTTTATTTTTAGTCAAGGTTACTTCATTGGCTTTTGTTTTTTGATGAAGAGGGGTGACACACACACAGAGAGAGAGAGAGAGAGAGAGAGAGAGAGAGAGAGAGAGAGAGAGAGAGAGAGAGAGAGAGAGAGAGAGAGAGAGAGAGAGAGAGAGAGAGAGAGAGAGAGAGAATTACCAACACCCCTCTATAAATTCTTACCTCTCGTAAATCGCGCACACCCACGTACACACACACACACACACACACACACACACACACGGAGAGCTATCACACCCTAATATCAGCCAATTTATATACATGTCGCCACACCCTCTCCAATACACCACCACCACCATCACAGCCATTAGCACTAATAACCCCACTCCCTTTTCCCTCTCTCTCTCTTTCTCTCTCTCTCTCTCTCTCTCTCTCTCTCTCTCTCTCTCTCTCTCTCTCTCTCTCTCTCCTCCACTAACCCACTAAGCCAAAACCTTAAGTTCTTCCGGGGTAACCTACTCTCCTAAAAATTCTTGAAAGGGAGAAAGGATAGAGGAAATAATTAAGACGATTAAGTAGTAAATAACGAAAGTGGTAATTAGAGAGAAAGGGAGAGAGAACGAGGTTATGGGGCAATAGAGGAGAGGAAGTGAAATAAAAAAAAGAGGGGAAAGTAAGGGAAAACATGGAAGAGTAGATAATGTAAACGAATAAATAGGAAATAAGAAGGGAAATGAAAAAGAAAGGGAGAGGGAAGTGAAGTTGCACGGTAATAAAGGAGATGAATAAGAGGAAAGTGGCAAGAGGAAGTAAAGTAAAGAATGAACAGGGAGAGGAATGAGAGATGGGAGGGATACTTAGGAAGGTTGATTAAATGACTGACTGACTGACTGACTGACTGACTGACTGACTGAATGAATGAATGAATGAATGAATGAATGAAAGAAAGAAAGAATGAGTGACTGACTGACTGACTGACTGACTGACTGACTGACTGACTGGCTGAAAGAATGACTGACTAACTGACTGACTGACAGACTGACTGACTGACTGACTGACTGACTGACTGACTGACTGATTGAATGACTGACTGAATGATTGACTGGTTGACGGACTGAGTGAGTGAGTGAATGACTGACTGACTGACTGACTGATTGACTGACTGATTAATGGAATGACTGATGGATTCTAAGTAGCTGCAAAATCAGGATCATTTGATGTCATTTATCATAGTCCTTATAATTCGAATGTAGAAGTATAACAAAACAGATAATAATCACAAAACAAAATAGAAGATAAAAAAGAACACAAGACAAAACAACAGAGGACAAAAAAAAGACAAAACAAAATACAAGATAAAATAGCATCGAGGAAGATAAAGACAAAACAGGACACGATAAAACAAAATGAGAAGAAAACCAAACGAAGGAGAACACCAAACAAAAACAAAGACGATGACAACAAAACAGAAATTAATAAAAAAATAAACAGATAACAGCAAAACAGAACAAAATGCATACGGTAAAAACTGAATAATTAAACATAACTACAATTTATGGAAGAGGCGGGGTGGGAAGGGGCGGAAAGGGGCGTGGTCGAGTACAGAAGAGGGAGACAGGAAGAGACGAGAGAGGCAGAGACCAGAAAGCATCCAGAAACACAGAAATAGACACGGGAAAACACAATATGACTTAAGCCTGCCATGAACTTCCCTTTGCCCTTCTGATATTTCCAAGTTGACGCTCTTTCTTCGTACTACAACGCCGCAATACTATAGGAACTGAATGAGAACACGAAGATAGGAAGGCGAGAAAGGACGGGAGAACACGATGGAATGAATGGGAATGGTAGGGAAGCAAAGGAAGGGAAAGAAAGAGAGATACACAGAGAAATTAGATATGTTTAGGAAAGCAGACGAGAAGGAAAAGTACGAGAGAAGTTTAACAGGATGGACAGGAAAGAGGGAAAGGACAGAAAAACATGGTGGAATGCACAGGGAAAGCAACACAGAACAAAGAAATTAAACAAAATTAGGAAAATGGAAGAACAGAAAAGAAAATGGAAAAGCAAAGCAGAAAGAACAAAATTCTACAACTTTAAGGGACAAAAACATCAAGAAAAATGGACTCATCTCTGTGGCCTTTGAAAACAGGACTCGTCATCTCTGTGGCCTTTGAAAACAGGACTCGTCATCTCTGTGGCCTTTGAAAACAGGACTCATTATCTCTGTGGTCTTTGAAAACAGAACTTATTATCTCTGTGGTCTTTGAAAACAGGACTCTTAATCCCTGTCGCCTTTGAAAACAGGACTCATCATCTCTGTGGTCTTTGAAAACAGAAATCGTTTCGTCTGTGGCCTTTGAAAATGGGACCCGTCATCTCTGTGGCCTTTGTAAACACTCCGAAAGTAAAACAAAGCATTTAAAAACACAATCCCTTGTCTCTTGTTTTGCTACGCGGTTTCTCTGACCTGCCGCGGCCTCCTGACGTCACTCTTTGCTGACGAACAAGAGAGCAAGGCCACACGAAGCCCCGCCCGGAGCGTAACACTTGCTTGCGTGGTGCGGGCGCCTCGTAAACCTTCAGGAGTATTATGTAGTTACCTGGTGGGCTCTCAGGTGGTTGTTTTACTCATGCTGCTTCCCTCCAAGCGTTCTTACGAGCAGCTTCAGGAAACTAATGTGGGTATAAAATGTGATGGAATTATGTGGAGTTTTTTTTTTTCTTTAAGGCAGTTTTCTTCTGTTTTCTTCTTCTTATATTAAGTAATGTTGCGTTACTTATTGGGATTCTTGTACTTATTTTTTTTTCTTCGTTTCTTTGCTTACTCGTTTGCTTTACTTCATATTTAATTTGTTTTTATTAAGCATTTGTTTGTTGTTACTTTCTATCTCTTCTATTCCTATTTTTACATCATTGTATTACCGTTTTTATTTATTTATTTTTTTCTTTACTTCTCGTCTTTTCATCCACTTCCTAATTTTTCTTAGTTTCCTATACTCTCTCTCTCTCTCTCTCTCTCTCTCTCTCTCTCTCTCTCTCTCTCTCTCTCTCTCTCTCTCTCTCTCTCTCTCTCTCTGTTCCTCTACCTATCTTTACCTTTTACTTCCCCTAGTATTTTTTTTTATTTTCACTAATTATTTATCTTTCTTAATTTCCTCTTAGTCTCCATTTCCCCTCACGCTTTCCTCCGCCTTCTCTTGAGCAATTCCTTCGTCTTTCATTAATATTTCGTTTATTTACCTCAGTTTTTGTCTATTTTCTCTTTCTTAATTTCCCCCTCGGTTTTCCTTTCCTCTTCTCTTGTTCAATTCCTCTTCCCTTGCGCTTTCTTATGTTTCCTTAAGCTTTTGTCTTTCCATTAATCATTTCTCTTTCGTAACTTCCCACTCGGTTTACATTTCCTCTCACGCCTTCTCTTATCCATTTCCTTCCCGTTTCCTTCATCCTTTCCTGATTCCCCTCTGTGTATTTGTCTTTCCGTCAAATATATCTCTTCCTTAATTTCATTCCTCCGTCCTTATTTCTCTTCCCTTGGCTTCCTCCTCCCTTCACGCGTCACATCCCTCAGTAACACACACGTCTCAGTCATTCACAAGTTGCCCTGCTAATAAAACTCACCATCTCCGCATTCTTTTGTTTATGGACTTCGCTGTAATGGTCTCTTCTCTAGGTCTTCCCTCTGACGCCTACCGTACACAACACAACACTGATTTAAAAATATAATGCGAGTGTTTCCCTTCCATTAGTGATACACGTACAGACTCTCTCTCTCTCTCTCTCTCTCTCTCTCTCTCTCTCTCTCTCTCTCTCTCTCTCTCTCTCTCTCTCTCTCTAAAACACAGCACTAATATAAGATATACGAGATTTCCCTTCCATTTATGACTTTCTCTCTCTCTCTCTCTCTCTCTCTCTCTCTCTCTCTCTCTCTCTCTCTCTCTCTCTCTCTCTCTCTCTCTCTCTCTCTCTCTCTCTCTCTCTCAACTGGATAATTACCACGAGATATATTTTCTTATGACCTCCAAACCCTTCCTTTATATTGCAACCCCTCGACATGAGTCATAGGAGGAGAAGGAGGAGGAGGAGGAGGAGGAGGAGGAGTGGGGGGGATGAATAACGTATTAGGAAAACAGGTAACAATCATAAGAAAGCAAAACGACTCAATCCAAGGCAAGCAGGACCATTGCAGAGGCCATTACGAGAGACAAGACGACGCTCACTCCTTACTAGAAGCGCCTCGTGTTGTCTGGATTTGTTCTATTCATTTACTTAGTTTATTCGTTTCTCCGTTGCTGGATTTTTTGTTCTTTCTCTCTTCTTTATTTTTAGTTTTGTTTGGGGTCTTTTTTTTCTTTTTTTCTTTTTTTTGCTTCGTTTTTTTCTTTTTTTATTTTTATTTTATTTTCTCGTTCAGTTATTCGTTATGTTTATCCATTTTTTCCGTTCTTGTTTTTTTTTTTTTCCTTAACACCAGTTTTATTTATATTAGCCTTTCCTTTACTCCACTGTTATTTTTATTATTTTTTTTATTTCGTTTAATCATCGTTAGCAACCGTTCTTTACATTTATTCATTTCTCCGTCTCTGTTTTTCTTTCCCTTTTATTTCGTTCACTCCTTACTAAGCTGCCACAATTATTCATATTATTCTTTCCTTTTCTCCATTACTCTTTTTTCTTTTCTTTTCCTTCTGTCCTTCAGTCACCTATGCGTTTCTCCTCTGTTTTCCTTTTTTTTCGTTCACTTCTTACGAAGCTACCACTGTTATTCAGATTATTTTTTCTTTCTCTTTTCATCATTTTTTTCTTTCCTTTTGTCTTTCAGCCATTACTAACAAACCAGTACTATTTTCATTCATCTTTCGCTCACCTCGCTCTTACTCTTTTGCTTGTTTACCTTATTCACTATTACTAATTCTTCAATGCCATTTTCATTAATATCGTTCACTTTTCCCTTACTAGTTTCTTTCCTTTTCATTTCATTCGTTTTCTTAATCCTGCGGGGCTTTTCTTATTTTTTTTTTCTATTTCATTACTCTATTTCTTCCTTTTCACTCACCTAATCAATTCTAGCCTAACTTAACCTTGCCTACTGAGTCTGTTAATGGAGAACAAGGCCCAGTAAATCTCACAATGAAATACTTACAATTCCACGGCCATAAATTCTTAACCTAAATCTCGGTTACGTCATAGGAACGCGCGCAGAAAACGGAGACCAGGTGCTGTGAAGGAGGAGTTTAGGTGTTACTTGGTATTAGAACTCAAACTACGTACTTGTGTTTATTGTTTGAGTTACTGGGGGTATCTCTCTCTCTCTCTCTCTCTCTCTCTCTCTCTCTCTCTCTCTCTCTCTCTCTCTCTCTCTCTCTCTCTCTCTCTCTCTCTCTCTCTCTCTCTGCACTACGCACGCAACTAGGTTATGAAGCCTCCGCCCAATAACAGGTCCTGACGCCCACACCTGCCCAGCAACACACTTACACACACACACACACACACACACACACACACACACACACGTAAAAGTCCCACTCGCACTAGTTTCATCAGTCTCGCTTATCCACACCAAAGCAGGGAAGTTAAATAAAGCACAGGTATTTCCTTCCTCTCCTTCCCCTCCTTCCTCTTCCTGACCCCTGACTAACTCGGTGCATTGAACATAAAGGAACGCAAAGGAAAACCAAGCACATGCAGATTTTTTTGGCCCTTATGAGACTGCTTATGGTACGCTGTGTGTCTTATGTGATTTAAGGAGATGTAGGATAGTTAAGGTGATGGTTAATGAGACTTTTCCTCCATTCAGTTTATTATTATTATTATTATTATTATTATTATTATTATTATTATTATTATTATTATTATTATCATTTAACAGTAGCAGTAATAGTAGTAGTAGTAGTAGTAGTAGTAGTAGTAGTAGTAGTAGTAGCAGTTGCAGTAGTAGTAATAGTAGTAATAGTAGTAATAGTAGTAGTAGTAGTAGTAGTAGTAGTAGTAGTAGTAGTAGTGGTATTCTGAATTCTTATGTTTTTTTTTCTTTTTCTTTCAATGCAGCAATATTGAGGACCTTCATTTATTAATTCTAAGGTATAACAGCTCAACACGTCGCTCATTTCACCATCATCATCATCATCATCATCATCATCATCATCACCAACATCCACAAATCCAGTACAGAACAAAAAACTTTCTTCCCCCCAATCTTTTTCACGCACCTCCACCTACTACTACCCATCTATTTCATGCCAAAACCCAGCTAAAATTACCTCTTCATGAACTTTTTTACCACATTCAGTCCCAGGAGATCCGCGTCCCCGTCAGCTCAGTTCTACGTCAGGTGGCCACGTCATGTTTTACACTAATCACCCTTAACCTTTACCGAGTTACTTCACTACCTTCCTTTTCTTCTTTGTCTCTTTTTTTTTTTTTTTTTGCACGTTCACTTGTCCCTGCACGAAACTTGTCCACTCATTCCTTCTCCATCTGCCACCCTGTCTACTTCGCTCGCTCTCATTCTCTCTACTCATCTCCTTCAAACACTAGACTTTATTCTGCTATTTTCTTCCTTATGATTAATACAAGTTGCCCCTGTCATCACTTTATCAGTTCCTAACACTTAATTTGTTCCTAAGTCTTTCCATCAACTGTTCTTCCTTCAAATGTCCTCTCAGCTCCTCCTTCACTAATCCTTCCATCATGTATCCTTCCTTCAATCCCTCAGCTGTCTCTCCTTCACCTGTTCCTGTATCAAATTATCTATTTATCAACTGTTCCTTCATCAAATGTCCCTTCTTAACTGTTCTTCCTTCAACTCGTCTTCTATCATCTCCCTCCTCCCTTTACTCCTTCACCTCACCCGCACTTCCTCTCTCATCCGTCTCTGCTGCCAATAAACCCTCTCATCGAATTATCACCCTTTCCTCTCCCTCTCCCTTCCACCTGCTCCCCGATCCCTTCTCAACCTCATTAAGTCCTTCCTACACCCTCAGAATTACACCCTACATATATAAACACCTGCCTCACTCCTGCCTTCCCCTATGCCCGCCCATACACAGCAGGGGGCCTCCTCCATCACCCCTTCCTCTGGCTTGATAAACGAGACAGCTTGAGAATAATAATGAGCACTATGAAAGAAGGCGTGTTGTGTCTGTCCCCCGCGGTCCTTCCTGCTTCTGAACCCTCAAGGACTTCCAGAGTTCGGTTTTGGTTCATTGGAGTGTTCTTCCTTCGGCGAATCAAGAAACGCACCTGTTGTTCTGCGTGGATGCCGTTCCCTGATTAAGAACTTCGTCGTGTGGAAAATTGTTGTGGTGCTTATATGGTGTTTCTCTTGGGGGTATTTCGTTGTTTTGTTCCTTGTGGATTGTGAAGGGTGAGGGAATTGGGAAGGATGGTGTGTTTGGTGCGCTGGTTCACTTTTTGTTGTTGGTGGTGGTGGTGGTGGTGGTGGTTTCTTCTTATTCTTCTTATCATTAACTTCTTTGTTCTCTCCATTTTCTCACTTCTTTTTTCTCTTCTTTTTTCTCCAATTTTCTTCTCTTAATTCATACCTTCTAACTTTCAACAGTGACGCAATACTATCACTCTTAGTAACAACCAGTCTCACGTATTTATCTAATTACAGCCACGATTTTCTACCCAACAAGATTCTTTTCCAGGGATTGGACCGCTTGATGGACTTGAAGCTGAAACAAGGAAGGAAAAGAAAGGTGCTCGCGTCATCTTTCATTCAGAAGTGTTGAGATTCCACACAGTTCATGTTAAGGAAGGTTAAGGGAGCAAAAAAGTCTGATTTTGTTTTTATTTTTTTGTCTTAAGAAGTCTCGTTAAGGGTACAAAAAATGGTAAAAAAAAAAAGTGTGCCTCTCCCCTTCCCCCCCCCCAAAAAAAAAATAATAATAATAAACATCAGAGATTTTAAAAAGTTGGGCAATCTGGGTTTCGCTACTTATTTCCTGAAACAGTTCAAGCCACAAAAATTCAGTGAATGTAGCGGTTCCTTTGTACGAAACAATAAGAGACAATGACCGAAAGACGCCGAGAAATAAGTAAGAATCTGGTGAATGTAGTGGTTACTTCACACGAAACAATACGAAGCAGTGCCGGACGGATGCCGAGAAGCAGGTCCTTTGCCTCGTGAGACTGGAGTGCTGCGGAGGGAACCATGAAGCAGGAATGTGGTGCTGCTAGGACAGTGATGTAATTAGGGCTCAGACACGCTTGCCTCCAGGGGCGTCACGAATTTG
This sequence comes from Scylla paramamosain, assembly GCF_035594125.1. Lineage (NCBI taxonomy): Eukaryota > Metazoa > Arthropoda > Malacostraca > Decapoda > Portunidae > Scylla > Scylla paramamosain. The sequence continues at coordinate 18,501,587 of NC_087174.1, read as the reverse complement.
GGGAGTACCTGAGGAACTTAACAGATCCTTAGCGACTGAGATACATTACGTGTGTGTGTGTGTGTGTGTGTGTGTGTGTGTGTTTTCAATTTTACTTTCGTTTAAGTTTTTTTACTTTTTTATGTATTCATTGATCACATTATCTTTTTAGCGTTGTTGCTTGTTGTAATTGATGTTGTTGTTGTTGTTGTTCTTGTTGCTGTTGTTATTGTTGTTTTTGTTCTTGTTGCTGTTGTTGTTGTTGTTATTGTTGTTGTTTTTACAATTCTTGATCTTGTTCTTGTTCTTTTTCCTTTTCTTGTTCTTCTTCGCCTTCCTCCTTCACCTCCTACTAATTCTTCCTCATCCTCTTCTTCCTGTATTTGTTTGTTTGATTTTTCTCTCTCCTTCATTCACACGTAAACACTCCCTCGCTTCGCTCCCATTCAGTGACCGCGGAAGGAACACAACCAGTCCCAAATAACAGCACGCCACGAGAACCGACGACCAAAACAGGTGGAAACACTGAAGGCATTGAAGCGACTGACTGGTCTTGCCTTCATTTGGGGCTTTGTTACCCAAGACGAGGAGCGAAACCAGGTGACCGAGTAACAACGCTAATCCTGAACAGTGGCGCCGCCGGGCAACAGATGGCGCTGAGACTCCCCCTAGAATTTGTCACAGCTTCCTTTCCGGGTAGACAATGAGACAGGGCAGGGGAGACAGGCGACGCGGCAGCCACTCCACTCCTTCCCTTCCCTCTTTGCCGTTGTTGTCTCAAAGCTTCTCTCTTCTCCTTCTCTCTTTTTCCAGCCTGCCACTCTTTTCTTTAATTCCTTTTCTCCTCTTCTACTTTTCTATTTTTTTAATATTGTCACTCCCTTCTGTTACTCATTCCCTGTTTCCCTCTTCCATTTCTCATTTCTTTTTATTTTTATCTTTCTCTTATCTCTTTCAGCTAGTTTTCTCTTATTTTCTTATTTCCTTCTTCCCTTTTCCATCTCTCTCTCCTCTCAGCTGGTTTTCCCTTTTCTAACTCCTTTCTTCCTTCTTCCATTTTTGTTTCTCCTTTTCTTCTCTCTTCAGTTTCCCTCTTAATTAAACTTGTCACTCCCTTCTCCTCTAATTCCCTACTCTCTCTCTCTCTCTCTCTCTCTCTCTCTCTCTCTCTCTCTCTCTCTCTCTCTCTCTCTCTCTCTCTCTCTCTCTCTTCTTCCTTCTCTCTTCTTATCTGGCACTCCCTTTTTCCTGCTTCTCCTCCTCTCCTCTTCTCTCTCTCCCTTCCATTCTTCCAACATGTCTCTCCAGTCTTCCCTTCCTTCTCTCCCTCCCTCCCTCCTTCCTCCCTTCCTTCCTTCCTTTCCTTCTTTTTTTCTTTCTTCCCTCCCATCCCTTCCAGAGAGAGAGAGAGAGAGAGAGAGAGAGAGAGAGAGAGAGAGAGAGAGAGAGAGAGAGAGAGAGAGCAGGAATTAGTTTAGAGAAATAAGAAACAATTCAGAGCTTCGAGATAATGAAATGATAACGTTTATGTGAAAAGGAACCCAATAAAAAACAAATGAATTTCTTGATGGTTATCTTTGTACACGATCCTTGAACAGCCTCTCTCTCTCTCTCTCTCTCTCTCTCTCTCTCTCTCTCTCTCTCTCTCTCTCTCTCTTGAGGAATAAGTAGAAGGAAACGAAAGGGATAAGAATGATAGATGGAGTGAGAGGGAGAGAGGGAGAGGGAGGAGAGGAGGGAGAGATAGTGTGAAGAAAGGAAGAATGGAGGGAGGGAGGCTGGGAGACAAGGGAGAGGCAAGGATAGGAATGCTATGAGAGAGAGAGAGAGAGAGAGAGAGAGAGAGAGAGAGAGAGAGAGAGAGAGAGAGAGAGAGAGAGAGAGAGAGAGAGAGAGAGAGAGAGAGAGAGAGAGAGAGAGAGAGAGAGAGAGAGAGAGAGAGAGAGAGAGAGAGAGAGAGAGAGAGAGAGAGAGAGAGAGAGAGAGAGAGAGAAGAGGGAGAGGCAGCGAAGAATTCAAGGAGGGAGAGGGAGAGAGAGCAAGAGACAAGTGGAGGGTAGAAGACAGGGGAGAGAGAGAGAGAGAGAGAGAGAGAGAGAGAGAGAGAGAGAGAGAGAGAGAGAGAGAGAGAGAGAGAGAGAGAGAGAGAGAGAGGATTCGCCGACCTCGATGACCCTGAGGAACACACGGTGGCCCGGAAGTAAGGTGCGGCGGAGTCCAGACACACCTGTAAACACTCTCTCACACCTGTTTGAACCCTTCCCCTTGTGAACACTTGTAAACACACTCCCCTCAATACCTGTCTCTCTCTTCCTGCCATATCAGTGCTGATTCACCTGTAAATATTCTCCCAGTCACATCTGTTTGTACCATCCCCCCCACACAAAGCCACACCTGAATACGCTATTACACCTGTCATATTAGTTTCGTTTTGTTTTGTTTTGTTTTCTTCTTTTTCTCTCTCTCTCTTTTTCTTCTTTTTTTTACTCGCTTTCCTTCTGTCTCCCAGCTATAATTTCAGTCCGTTCCTTTTTTTTCTCGATTATTTTCTTCGACTGACTCTCTCTCTCTCTCTCTCTCTCTCTCTCTCTCTCTCTCTCTCTCTCTCTCTCTCTCTCTCTCTCTCTCTCTCTCTCTCTCTCTCTCTCTCTCCTTACATTACTCTTATTCATTCACTCACTCTGTCACACCTCACTCACACCTCTTCATGCTTTACTGTCTTTCTTACTCTGCATGTGTGTGTGTGTGTGTGTGTGTGTGTGTGTGTGTGTGTGTGTGTGTGTGTGTGTGTGTGTGTGTGTGTGTGTGTGTGTGTGTGTGTGTGTGTGTGTGTGTGTGTGTGTGTGTGTGTGCGGTTCACGAAGCCATAAAACTACTAAATTGCGTCTATTGCCAGCCAGAAGGTAATGACTAGTATTACTGCTCTTACTACTACTATAACTACAAGTGCCATGTATAGCTTTCTTTTTTACGACTATAAGCATCTCTCTCTCTCTCTCTCTCTCTCTCTCTCTCTCTCTCTCTCTCTCTCTCTCTCTCTCTCTCTCTCTCTCTCTCTCTCTCTCTTAATGACAATAAACGTATACAAATCGTCTCTTCTCACTCTTCCCGGTAAAAATTCCTGATTGCAATTTTTTTCTCCCAACGCTGGAAGAAGAAACCGGTTTTTACTCCTCCCTTAACCCTGACATTGTACCGGAGAAGGAGGAGGAGGAGGTGGAGATGGAGGAGAAGGAGGAGGAGGAGGAAGAGGAGAAGGAGGAGGAAGAGGAGGAGGAGGAGGAGGAGGAGGAGGAGGAGGAGGAGGAGGAGGAGGAGGAGGAGGAGGAGGAGGAGGAGAAGGCTATGAAGAAGGGAATGTTTCTTACGTAGAAGGGAAAAGGTTATGAGGAGAGAGGAGGAAAGGAGAACAAGGGAAAGGAGGAAGAAGAGGATAGGAAAGAGGAAGAAGGAAGAAGAAGGGAAAGGAGACAAAGATAGGGAAGGAAGAATCAACGGGAG
>NC_087174.1:18483107-18495607 GCF_035594125.1 Scylla paramamosain | reverse complement strand
TACTCCTCTTTTTTAAACAAATCTGCTCTCCTTGCAAATCCTTTCATCACTGCGGTGTGTGACGATTCACGACACTTAAAGCACTGTACGAAATCCTCACGAACACTTACATGAAAGAAAAGAAGTTAGAAGAAGAGGTTACATTTTTCAATGTCTAGCCAATATATTATTCATAGGTGACTGTTGGAAAAGAAATGAGAGCAGTTTGTAAGTAAAGGAAGGGAAAAAAAAAAAATTCTCGCCAGATGAAGGGACTTTAAACGGAGGTAACCGCCAAGCACAGTGGGAATGAATGTTGCTGCCTGCTCTACCATTGACTGTGACTGTACATGCTTCTACACTGAGACGAGAGCAAGGTGAACACTGCCACACCAAGACGCGGACGAGAAATGTCCTTCACTATATACGGTGCGATGGAATTTACAGGATTTTTTTCGCTTTTTATGGTTCTCTCTTTCTCTCTTTCGTCTCGCATTTCGCCCGCCTCCCATTAAAGAGAGAAATTGCACCTTATAAGACTCCCTTTCATTTTTTACGTATTAATTCCGCTCGAAAAATGCACCTAATTGACACATTCCTTCATTTCCTTCCTGTCAGTCGCGTCTCCTCGTATTCTGTCACAGGCCTGAAACTCTCTGGAAATCTCATTAAGAACTCATTTCAAAGGCCACAGAGATGATTAGTCCGGTTCTCGTGTGTGTTTTCTCCCACTGGTGCTGCAGGATATATATTAATCTATCACTGCAATCATGGAAACGCCCTTGAAGACTTTACCTTCCACGAGATGAGACGCAGAAGTGCTTGAGAATACGAGCCTCGGTCTGGTGAATACATGCACAGCTGCCTAGGAAAGTGATGTCATATCTACACAATGCGGAATTCAAAGGTCGTAAAGCAAATTAAAACTAAAACTAACGATGCTAACACTGTAAATAATAATAATAAAAAAAATAAACTAACAACACTAGCACTGTAAATAAAAACAGTTATAAAATAATCAATACTAACACTATAAATAAAATAACTACTAGCACTGTAAATACAATAACCAGAAGCAGTCAACGCTAACACTATACAAAAATAGAGCAAGATAAATACTAACACTGTAAATAAAAGGTTAGAACTAATTAACACTAACACAGTAAACAAAAAAAAATGTATAAATAAAACCACAAATACTAACACAATAATAAAAAAAAAAAACATAAAAATTAACACGACCCATAATAAATAAAGAGAATAAATAAACAAAATCCGCCAACACGAACACTACAAATACCGATACAAAAATGCAAGTAACAAGGATATAAAAAAAAAAACTCAAAGCTTATTAATATTACTGGAGCATTCAGTTCTAAATACACTCGAGGTAAGATGCAACATGCCCCGCGCTGCCTGCCTTCCTTGCCTGCTTGCCTGCTCGTACGTATAACCTCACTGTCTATATACACGCTGTAACTTTTCCTCCACTCACGATCTCCTTGTTTGCACTCACTTCACGCTGCTTCGCTTATTAATATTTGTCCTGATGATCATTTAATATTTTTCTTACCTCATGATATCCGGCGGTTAAATAAAAATGTTGGAACTTGTAAGGGAATTAGTATTATCTCTCTCTCTCTCTCTCTCTCTCTCTCTCTCTCTCTCTCTCTCTCTCTCTCTCTCTCTCTCTCTCTCTCTCTCTCTCTCTCTCTCGGGGGAAGGAGCAGTAATTTTTCTTGATTCACTTTCAGTAATTCTCAAAATCACTGGTCTTGTTGCTTTGAAGAAATCTATTTGCAGTTTTTTTTTATTATTATTAACTCATTCATAACTTCATACCGTTCATAAAATGTACAAAAAAAGTCTTAACATATTATTCAGAATGGAGTCAATTAAGACATAATTATAGTGAAGAAGTATGCAGAAATCACATTTTTTAACTCCTTGATTACACAAACATCATCATAAACTTAACAGAATCATCTACGGCATGCAGGATATAATTAAAAGTGACGCCAAGGCACTGAAAGAGTTAATACAAGAAGTGTTTCAATAATAAACTCCCGATAAAACAAAACAGCTATTACCGATTCAATTTCACGGCTCATTTTCTCCGCAACAGTTTAGCGATACGTTCTTGCTTTTAACTCGAACCGTTTAGTCAATATTGTTATGAGATAATTGTAGCATCAACATATAAATAAAGGTCAGGGAGGCGCCTCCTCCTCTTCTTGATTTGATTGTGTTTGTGATGAGTCAGAGGTGAGAGAGAGAGAGAGAGAGAGAGAGAGAGAGAGAGAGAGAGAGAGAGAGAGAGAGAGAGAGAGAGAGAGAGAGAATAATACAAAAAGATGGTAACAAAGCGCAAACAAAGCACACACACACACACACACACACACACACACACACACACACACACACACAGTTAAAAGACAAAGGACAGCCAGTGAGACAAAGGGATTAGCAAACAGACAAACAGACAAACAGACGGACAGACGGAAAGACAAGGAGACAGACGCCAGACAGACAATAACTATGACCAAAAGAATCAGACTTAGAAGAATAAATGAACAAAAACACGAGGAATTAGAAAAAGAACTAGCAAGAAAATAAAGACGGTAACAAAAAAGAGACGAAATCGTTAACATTTGACCGTTGGCTGCTGAGTAAGAGAGGAGAGAGGAGAGAGGAGAGGGAGGGAGAGGGGAGAAGAGAAGAGGGGGAGGAGAGGGAAGGAGATACGTACAGCAGGGGAGGATAAGGACGGGGGAAGAGTGGGGAGGAGCCTTACCAGAGAGAGAGAGAGAGAGAGAGAGAGAGAGAGAGAGAGAGAGAGAGAGAGAGAGAGAGAGAGAGAGAGAGAGAGAATGTATCGTGAGTCAACGGATCATGAACCTTTGTGTGGCAGATTGTGCGGGACAAGACTCAGCTAAACGACAACACGCAAATTACTTCTGTAGTAGTAGTAGTAGTAGTAGTAGTAGTAGTAGTAGTAGCAGTAGCAGTAGTAGTAGTAGTAGTAGTAGTAGTAGTAGTAGTAGTAGTAGTAGTAGTAGTAGTAGTAGTAGAAGAAGGAGGAGGAGGAGGAGGAGGAGGAGGAAGGAGAGTTACTGTTGTTGTTGTTGTTGTTGTTGTTGTTGCTGTTGTTGTTATTGTTGTTGTTGTTGTTTTTTTTATTGTTGAAGTAGTAGTAGTAGTAGTAGTAGAAGTAGTAGTAGTACAGTAGCAGTGGCGGTGGTCGTAATAATACTGGTGTATTTCTCTCGCATCTCTTTGTGTTCACTTGGCATTGTAAAGAAAAAAAAAGCAGGAGTGGGCGGAGGGCCAGACTCTCCTCCCTTCAGGACATTTTTTACTCCTTCAGAACAAAGAAACAGATGTAAAATTTCAATTCTATTATTTTCTTTAGTCCACATTGTCATTTAATTTTCTTTTTTCCTTATAATACTACAAATTTACATGAAAAAAAATTAATGAAATAAAGAAGGAAAAATGGTTAAAGAAAGGAAGAAAAATCAATTTCTTTGTTCAAAAGCAGTACATAAATAAAAATTCACGAATTTCATTCATTTACCGGCAAGACAAGCTAACGTAATAAAAAAGATAATTTAAAAAACAAAACGAAGAAGGAAAAACTGAAACGAAACTGGGAAAACCTAATTTCCCTCTTAAAAAGTGAAACAAAAAGCAGAAATCATATAAAATTTATTCATTTGCCGAAAAAAAAAGTTTGCGCAAAAAAAAAAAATAAATAAATAAATAAAACAGAGAACGAAAAACTGAAATGATGGAGAACAAATAAAACTTTCTCTTTAAAAGCAAAACAATCATAAAGAGAGACAAAGTTTGCATGAAGAAAACAAACAAACAAAACAAATACGAAAAAAAGCAGAAACGAAAGGGAAGAATCAAACTCTCTCTTTCAAAGCAAAAATAATAATAATGATAATAAACTTCGCTTATTTGACCTAAAAAAATATAAGAGAAAACAAGTTCGCATGAAAACTAATAAAAAAAATAAGGAAGGAAAAAACAGAATCGAAAGAAAAAAATAAAGGTTTGCACGAAAGAACAATAAACAAATACGAGGAAAAAAAAAAAACGAAAAGGAAGAAAAAAATTAGCACATTCTCACTAAAGCAAAACTAAAAGCAAAAACCATAAAGTTCACAGGAGAATAAACCCAAAGCCACCTTGGTCTCGCCGAAGCCAGACTGAGGCTCATAAAGTGTCGTTCGGGACGCGAGTGAAAGTAAGGACGAACATTTTTAAAAAGATCTGGTCACGACTTCTGCATGTGGGTGGGAGAAGGGACAGGAGGAGGAGGAGAAGAAGGAGGGAGAGGGAGAGGGAAGGGACTAAGAAGAGGGGAAAAGGCAACGGAAGTGGGGTAGATTGAAGATGGAATGAGAGGAAGAGAGAATGATAGGGAGGAAATAGGTAAAATAAAAAGAGGAAAGAGGAAAGGAAGGAAAAGACAAGATTGGTTAGTCAGTGGGATAGGAGAAAATGAATCAGGGAAGAAAGGAAGAGTAGGAGAGTGGAGAGAAGAGGAAGGGGTCCTTGCCAGAGAGTCACGGAGGAGAGGGATGAGAGGAGGAGGAGGAGGAGGAGGAGATGGAGGAGGAGGAGGAGTGATCAAAGGTGGTCACGCATTGGTGGTTTCTGGGAGGTCACAGAGGAAACATGTCACAGAAATTGGTGTCAAAGATATGAATGTGTGAGGTTTTGATGTGTTTCTCTCTCTCTCTCTCTCTCTCTCTCTCTCTCTCTCTCTCTCTCTCTCTCTCTCTCTCTCTCTCTCTCTCTCTCTCTCTCTCTCTCTCTCACCAATTACAACTCATACTTACATCAACATACATCAAAGGAAATATATGAGAGGAAACTTAGGAGTAACTTATATAAAGGTGAAAATAACAAAACTTCCCAACGTTTGCTCCTCTCCGCCACACACTGAAGACAAAGAATAACAAATTTCATAAGATAACATCCAAGACTCAAAGATGTCCCGATAGAAAACTCGATCCTGGGAGGCTGAAATATTTTACATGATGAAGAGAGTGAAAAAAAAAAAAAAAACTGACGAAGAATTATTGGTCCTTGGCCTCCTTCCTTCCTTCCTTCCTTCCTTCCTTCCTTCCTTCCTTCCTTTCCTCCCTCCCTTGCTCGCTTCCCTCTTTCCTTCTTTCTTTCATCTTTCTCTCTTTTCATATGATGGGTTATGGCAGCCGTGATCCGTAGCGTGTGTGTGTGTGTGTGTGTGTGTGTGTTTGTTCCCTTTCCTCTCTTTCCTTATAAGCTTCATCATTACTTCAAACTTTATTATAAAAGGAAAACATTTAACTATAAGTTTTGATTTTACTACTACTACTACTACTACTACTACTACTACTATCCCTGCAATCCTCTTACAAAGGCTGAAGGAGGACCGGGTGGGATTTGTAATACCAAAGAGAGCCTCTGGACATCATAAGCACACCGTAAGAGGGACTGGTCAGAGCCTCCCTTTGCTTCCCCTCCCGATCCTGCCTAGGAGAAAATGTGCATTGTGATTTAGAGTGAAATATTACCACTTCCCCCTTTTAAATACCGGATTCCTCTATGCTCGCTACTCCTTTGTCTGTGCACCGCCGGGAAAACAAGGCAGCAGAATCAGGCTCGGTAATGTGTGCTCGTGAAGTCGAATTATTGCAGGGTAAGTATCCATTAGGTAAGACCCGCGGTTGATTTAGTCCGGGTATCAATCATGATGTGATCTAGTTGGTGCGTCTAGAGTCATCCTTCCTCATGGCTTGGTCGTCTCTTTTAGGCGAATGGAGTGTATGTTGTGGTGAAGAGAAACACGAGATGGGGTGGTAGTAGTGAATCATCTAATGTGTAACTTTTGTCTTCTCTAGAAAATGGAGTGGTGAAGTTAAACACGAGATGGAGTGGGATGACTTAATTATGTGATGTTTCGACGACTGCCTTCTCTAGGAAATGTACTGGTGCAGAGAAACACAAGAGGGAGTAGTTATTCTTAATTTTCTAACGTTTCGACTTTTAACTTTTCTATAAAATGCACAGATGAAGAGAAACACGAGGTGGATCAGTACGTAGTTCTTAATTATCTAATATTTCAACTTTTTCCTTTGTAGAAAGTGCAGACTGAGTGACATGGCAGCTTATACTCGTTTAGTCATTTATACCAGAAGTACTTTATTATATAACGTTTCGCCAGTTATCATCTTTAGCTTTTGCAGGCTGAGTAATGTGGCAGCTTTTACTCGCACAGCCTTTCATTGCCTTCACACCTGAGAAAACCAACACTCGAAACGTTAAAGAAACAATGTACTTCTACTTGATTCCGTGTTACCCTCAGAGTGAGTGACGTGGCAGCTTTTACTCATACAGCCTCTCATTGCCTTCACACTCCCTTAAAGGAAACCAACACTCAAAACGTTAAAGAAAACTGTACTTCTTCATCCCGTGTTACCCCTCACTGCTATATTCCACTCTTTAGCCTTCCAGTATCTGCCCACACCAGTGCAGAATACACCTCAGGATTACCTACAGCTTAGTGTCACTCATCGGCCCTTGGTATTGAATAGAAAAAGAAAAGTACTTTCCTGTAAAATATTCAGAGGTTTACGTAATCACCAACTAAAGCCTTGAGTATGAAAGGTCTCCATTTATAAAAGGATTTAGGTTGCGTAAGTGTCTCCAAGTGTCTCCAAGTGTCTCTGAGTGTCTCCGAGTGTCTCCAAGTGCTCTCTTCCTTAGCACGACAGGCAGATGGGATGACAAACCGCACACATCATTCAGATGACCTAATGTAGCTAGAAGGGAAAGAAAAAAAGTAGAGGCTATTACGCCTAACGGGATTTGTGGCCAACGGGATGCAATTGCAGATTCCCTCCACGAACTCACAACACGAATGGCATTTCAGTGAATCCTGCGTCATTCCTAGGGACGTCCCTCAAGTGACGGACACTCACCGACAGCCATGGCATACTTCGCCCAGCCTTCCCTCAGCCCTGTGACAGCCGCGTGGAATGTTGCAGCCACTCGCCGGGACATCCCTAGCTTGGTTAAGACGCGGGTGACTGGAGGCAAAAATGGGAAGTATGTTAAAGTTGATGAAGGGATTATGAAAGAACTCTTAGCTGGATGATGTCGTGTTTTTTAGATGAACAGGATGTATTGGTGAGAGGAAACACATGATGGAGTAGAAATACTTAAATCTCCAATGTTTTCAGCTGGGTTAGGGGCAAAAAATAAATACGTGCTTAAGTTGACGAGAGGATTATAAAGGGATTCGTTGGTTGATACTGTTTCTTTTAAGTGAATAGGATATAAGTGCGAAAGCAATCACAGGAAGAAGTAATAATTAACTCTCTAGTGTTTTCCATCTGTGCTAGAAGCGAAACTGATACAAAGATTATAAAGGATATGAACTCAGCATGCCAAGATCTTTACCACTTAATATTGCTCTCTCTTTTAGACGGATGGGATGTCCGTGGTGAAATGAAGCAAAGCATTTCATTTTCTTACGTTTCCAGCTATTTGGCACATCTTTCCTTATTTACTAACCACTCTGAGACATCTTTTCGTGCTCTACAGCCGCCTCTAAACATTGCACTGGCTAAAAATTGCAAATTCTATTATTTCTTTTTCCCTTCCATACATTGATTTTAGTGCTGTGAAGTGTTGCATACCTCAGACAAAGGGTTAATTTGGTGTTGTTATAGTGAAAGGGAATAAAAGATGGAAGAGAAATGCTTAATTCTCTAACATTTCCAAATAAGTTACTTAGAAATTAAAGATATACTTAAGTTGGTGGAAGAATTAATGCATAGAATACCTCGCTGGTTGATGCTGAGTTTTGTTTGCAGTTTTACTTGGGAGTGCACATAAATTATCTGGAAATTCGCATTATCATCAGTAAGTTTCTCCAGATGACTTTTAAACGTGCGCTGAATTTGTTGTACTTTAATGTTTTCCCGGTGAATGAACTAAACAATGGAGTTTCTCTGAATTGTTAAATAAAACTGAATGTTCCTAAATACGAAACTGGTGCTGGATGATGCAAATGTAGATGACAGTTTAGTGCTTATGATGATGATGGTGATGATGATGAGAGAGAGAGAGAGAGAGAGAGGAGAGAGAGAGAGAGAGAGAGAGAGAGAGAGAGAGAGAGAGAGAGAGAGATGAGAGAGAGAGAGAGAGAGAGAGAGAGAGAGAGAGAGAGAGAGAGAGAGAGGGAGAGAACATAGCTCAATGGTAACGTCCTTGCCAGTCACTTAATAGGCTGAGGTCCGCATCCCATTCCTGCTCGCTGAGGAGGAAGCAGACACTCTCCTCCGTGACCAAAAGATTATCGTCTATGGCGTATACAAGATCTTTAGCCTTGCTCATAGAGAGGGCTGTACATATGAACGCTCTGCTCTCTCCGGGATGGTAACGTTAATGGTTCAAAATGAGCCAAAAGACGATAGGTTTATATACAAATGCTCCTATTTTTCTGTTTTGGATACAAGTGATTAAAGATCAGGTGTTGACAGGTGACGCGTCGACTTAATTAGTCTTCACCTCATTACTCACACCTAACGGCACGGTATCAGATGTTGGCCAGTAGAGGACCATCGACTTAATTATCTGTTTTTTATTCACTCATACCTCCATTTTCATTCCTTTATTTCTGAATTCTAAGCTCCCGTTCTTCCAAGCATATATATTCATTGTTTACCTATCATTTCGAAAAACTTAAATTTTCATTCTCATAGATTTTTTTTTTTTTTTTAGTGATCATTCACCAAAAGTTCAATTCGTCACTTGAAGACTTAAAATACTCGATCATCCTTTCTGTCGGTGTCTTCGAAAATCAGACTCAACAGCAAATTTTCAACAGACTATCTTAAGTTAGAGAAGCCACAGAAGTGAAGGGGATTAACTAAACAATTTTCCACTGCATCACTCAGACCGTCACTGCTGAAATTCCTTCTGTCGACGCCTTTGAAAATTTATCTTTACAGTAAACTTGCACCATACATATTGGGTTAGAGAAGCCTCAGCAGCGAAGAGGGTTAATAATTAAACTGTTATCAGCATCACCCGGATCTTCATTACAGAGGGCGCGGTGGTCTCCTTGGCCATCACCCAGCACACGACGCAGGGATGTGTATGAATATTCACCAGCGAGACAAGGTTAGGTGACAAAGGAAATACTTTACTAGGTGTGATTTTGACATGCTGGGCTCACATCCATTTCGTAATCTCAGGCACGTGTCTTTATGTTGGTGCGTCAGACAAACTGGTACACAAGTCTTTCCTAGAGCCTGTGTTTTTAAATAATTCGCTCTAATGACTATTTTCAAACTCCACTTACGTTCTTAATGGGTTTTCTTTTACTCATTGACAATGCATAACTCTTAAACTATCAGAACAACCTTGAGCATCCTATTATCTGGTTAAATGTAGTAGAGCTAAGGTACTGAACGTTTAAGAATGCATTCCGAAAGCTTTTATCTTGTATGAGCACTTCCTCTCTCTCGTCTCTCAAACTGCTCACCCATTCTTGTTTTTCCTATTCACCCTGAACGAAACTTTTTGATGTGTAAATCAGAAGACATTCGTTCATTTGCTTTTATTTCTATAAATGGTTAAGTGTTTTTTACTGTACGTACTTACAGGAATGACAACTCTTCTCTCTCTCTCTCTCTCTCTCTCTCTCTCTCTCTCTCTCTCTCTCTCTCTCTCTCTCTCTCTCTCTCTCTCTCTCTCTCTCTCTCTCTCTCTACATGCCTATCTACTTATCTATCTATCTATTTTCCACCACATATAAGAGCAGCACCAAAATACACCCCCAGGTTACACAGCTTCCCATCATCAGGTTCCCCGGCACAGACTCACGTTCGCTGCTCCCTCACAGTTGCAGGTAAGTTCGTCCCTCCACCCCAGTGCACGAAAACCCTTCCCCTGAGGCGCCTCCTGCCCGTCCTCGCCTTGTCATTTCACGCAGCCGTGACGAAGAGAGACTCAAGAGGGCTACAGAGAAAAAGTGAAGGTGGTAAAGGAGGAGGAAGGGAAAAAAGAAAAGATGGAGGAGGAAAGATGAGAGGAAGGGGTGAAGTAGTGTAGAAGGAAGGAGAGCGGGTGAGATAAAAGGAACATGTTGATGTCATGTCACTGCAGGCAACATGTGGGATGACAGTGCAATACTTCCCCTTGCCAGTCGATGCACATCCCCGCCCTTACTTCCTCCTCCTCCTTCTTCTTCTCCAATTCCTCCTAACATGTCTCCCCAGCCTCCCTCCTACCCCTCCTCCCCTCCAACACCTGCTCATATTCCCAATCCCCTTAAAACTATTTCTTTGTCACTCACTCCATATTTTTTATCCGTCTATTCTCTCCTACACGACATTTTTTTCTCCCTCTTCCTGCCGCGTCTTGTCCTTCTCTTAGTCCGTGCCTCGTCATATTGTGTTGTTCTGCCTTATCTCCCTTAGGTATCTCGATGTCTTCCCTTTGTCCTATCTCAGCCTTCCGCCCCTCGTCCGCCTCACCATCCCACCATTGCATCTTAAAGGGTTTGTATTCTTAAGTGTTCCTACGTCTCAACTTGATCATTTTTAACAGGTTCTACTGGAGGTTGTTGGAGTTTTCATGGCCGTTTTCGTGATTCTAGTAATGGTTCGACAAGGATTTCGCACAACTGGTGAGAGAAATATCGTGGGAAGCCGACCAATCATCTCTATGGCCTTTGAAAAATAGTTGTGATGAGACAGCATAGCGTTTCAGAATCCCAGGGCTCGTATTTTCAAACGTTTTTTTCCTCTCATCACGACGATTTTCAGAGGCCAAACAGATGATAAGTCTGGTTTTCATGTGTCTCTTTTCCATGCAGTAATGTAGAATCCTTGTTGATCTATCCCTGGAAGCATGAAAACACCCTTGAAAACCCTTACAACTTCCCCTGTAGCCTGTTCAGTGAAGATAAAGATAAAGCGCAAAAGTGTTTCAGAATACGGTCTCAGTACTCATCCCTCGCAAAACACAACACAACGCAACACACGTCCCCTATCCACCTGCCCGCGCGCGTCCCTAGCAGAGGAAGGACGGACGGTGATTTATATTCTCGGTCCACATCTCGCCTCGGGGACGTGGGCAGGTAGCTCATGTAGTTTTGTCTCAGCACCACGCGACCTTCAGCATCCAGTCCTCCGTGTGGGATGCCTGGTCTGGGCTTGTCTCGGTCTCGGTCTTGGCACACACAGGAACGTACCTACTCTACTCGTGCTGGGTTCATAAGATTGTTGTACGTTAAGAACCCTCAGGTGTCTTTTTATCGCCTCATGGTTCGTTGTTTTGTACATAAAAAGATGCGATTCAAGGACTTACAAAGGTTAGGAAGACTGGTAATTATTGGTATTGTTATGTAACTTTAAATTTTCAGTATCCAAGTAAAAATATACGAATAGAATGTTTAAATTTGTGCTGATTTTTTTTTTTTTTTTTATATTCCATTTGTGGAGGAGCGAGTCAAAGGACGAGGGAAAATAAAAGATAGATGGTTCGTTCCTGACAAGTGTGTGCGTGTGTGTGTGTGTGTGTGTGTGTGTGTGCGCCAGCAGCTACAGCTGCTGTTATTACTACTACTACTACTGCTGCTACTACTACTACTACTACTACTACTACTACTACTACTGCTACTACTACTACTACTACTACTACTACTACTCTACTACTACTACTACCATCACCATCACATTACCACCATCACTTTACACACACTACACAATAAACACGAAGGATGGCACAGACAAGGCGTGAAGTAACTTTGATACGAGAAGGCCGCCAGCGGACTGAACCCTCGTCTCGCCTCGCCATCAGAAGGACGCGCTGCTCATTAATGCAATAACAAGGGTGTCGAGGAGCACCCCCCTGCCTCCCAGTATGGTCTTCCGCCTCGCTCTGCCCCCAACACAACCACGCTGCCCACACGCTGTAACGTCCACCTGGGAATGGATGAGTTTGACACTTCCAGCTCTCACTCTTCAAGAAAATCGTCTTCGGGATGTGAATAGTTATTTTTGCTGCTACTATTGCTGCTATTATGACTATTTCTTCTATAATTATTGCTTTCACTGGTGCTGCTGTTGCTGCTACTGCTATTCCTACTACAACTACAACTACTACTATTACTACTGCTACTACTACTACTACTACTACTACTACTACTACTACTACTACTGCTACTACTACTACTACTACTATTGCTGCTGGGGCTGCTGCTGCTATGAACCATAAATCAGGAAGAAAAAAAATACCAGTATTATTAATACTATTATTTGTACTACTGATACAACTAATACTTATGTTATCACCTATGCTACTACTTTTATCTCTTCTCTTACAGCTACAACTAGTTTTCTATTACTACTACTACTACTACTACTACTACTACTACTACTACTACAACTACTACTACTACTACTACTACTACTATTACTACTATTAACTACTACTACTACTACTAC
>NC_087174.1:18400607-18478107 GCF_035594125.1 Scylla paramamosain | reverse complement strand
TTGGTTTGTTAGGTTTGGTTAGGTTTCATTACGTTTGGTTAGGTTAGGTTAGGTTAGGATAGATAAGTCTGGCCAAAACCCAATCACTCAGCAGGAAGGAATAAGTGAGAGGATTAGTTTCAATAAGTTAGGTTCAGTGAGTAAGGTTCAGTGAGATAGGTCTAGTTAGTTTGGTACAGTGAATGAGTTAGGTCCATATACAGTCATGTTGATTCTGTGAAGGAATTAGATCAAATTCATTCCGCAGCTTCAGAGAGTTAATTCAGCGAGTGAGCGAGCCAGCCAGTCAGTAACAAGTCGCGTCAGGTCAGCGAGAGGAACAAGCCAGCCTGTCCTCCAGCCAGTCCCGGGGCAGAGATCAAAGTTTAATGTCACTCTTGATTTGTGTCTGTTACTTTCACTCGGCCAATTATCACCAAGCCTCTGTTTACGATGCCCCGGCAGGCGTTGTAGTCATTTAGATGTGACGATCGAAGTGATGATGAATCCTTTCTCTACTGGACAATTTTCCGCACAGATACTTAAAGATTTTAGACGCTCGTATCAGTCTCTTAAATCACTTTGCTGGCTGAGAAAGGTACGAGTAAGACTAACCTGCCATTCTCTTTGTCTTTTTGAGTACTCGCAAATATTTTTAGACGCATATTTATATCATTCATGGATCATTTTGCTGCCTTGAAAAGAAAAAATATTGTCATTCTTCTTTCTCTATCTCTGCATTTTTCTTTTTTTTTTTTTTTACAGAACTCTGAATATTAACAAAGGAAGATTACAACAGTTAAAAGTTTGAGTGAATGTGAATACTAATGACAAATGTAAAGTAATAGATGACTGCAACATTCGACTGCAAACTAGCAATACAATATTATCCTGATTCAAAGTCCAAACTATCAATGTACGTGGTTAAATAAAAATATTATACGTACATACCATTACGTAAGACCATAAGAGGTGATGCTAGAAGCCAGTAAGCCTACACACGGCCCTCCCTATATAATACACACATCCCATATCTACCTCTCATCCACATTCAGAATTCTGTTTAATTTCTCAAAACTCCCTATTGGCTGCACTGACAACCTGGTAACTGAATCTGTTCCTGTTATCTTTCTCCTTATTTGAGAGCCAGTTTCTTCATGTCTCCTATTTGAATTTCACACAAAGCTTGCAATACTTGAAGGAATAAATACACTAGGAAAAAATAACCGGCAAAAATACAAAAATATAGACGGTAACTTCCCGGAGCAAGAAGCGAGACGAGGCATGGAAAAAAAAAAACGTATCTGTATCAGGAATGCGACCTTCCGTTGAGCAAGACGGCCTAAAATCACGAAGGCTGAACAACCCGAGGCCAAGACCAACCAACCCCTTCACCCTCTTCCCTTCCTCCACCACCACCAGCACCGCCACCACCTCCTGACCACACGTGATTGCTAGTTAATTATCTCCTGACCTCAGTGCCGTCCTAATTAGTGAGTGTTTTTCCATATTGCTCTGACCTTGTCCTCTCTTCCTCTCCTTTCCTCTCACTATCAACGTCACAGGAATACTTGCCGACTTACTACATACATACTCGTATATGCATAGCCGCCACTTCACTCTACATTTCTCCATTATACAGCACCTCCATGTATATTTGTATCCATGTATTTTTGTATTATTTTACGTTATCGTGCGTTTTCATATCACTGCAGGAAGGAATACAAGGGATTATAAAGAAGGAACAAGCAGCAGCACATCTGTTTTAACCATTGCAAGGCTGTTTGTGATAATCTACACTATTTAATCGAAAGTAAGAGGTGCAGGCTGGTAAAGGGGAAGGCTCATTCTGCACACAATATTACTACTTTTTTTTTTCGGTCTACACAACACAACATCAATTTGAGATCTAAACTATCGTACATTGTATACACTATCGTACATTCTTGCAGCCACTGTCATACACCAACCCCACGATCACCACCACCACCAGCACCACCACCACACGCCTCTCTCATACACAAATATATTCCTTATTTCACAACCTCCCTCCCCTCCTTTCTGTCTGATACTCCTCCCTCCTTCTCCTTCCTCTTACCCTCCCTCTCATCACCTCTCCTCTCCTCTTCTCGCTTCTCTTCCTTCCTTTCACTTATCATCCGTTCCCTTTCTCTTTTATTCTTTTTTCTTTATTTGTTACATTTCTTCTCTCTATTTCCCTTCTTTTCTTTCTGATTCTCTCATTTCCTTATATTTCTCTTTCATACTAAATATATCTTCCCTTCTCACTTCTCTTTCTCATTTTTTTTCTAATTCCTTCATCTTTCCTTTTTTTCTATTTACCTTTTCGTCCTTTCTATCTCCTTTTTTCTCCACCTGTTCCATTTCATATTCTCCTTCTTTTTCCTACTGATTATGATTCTCTCTCTCTCTCTCTCTCTCTCTCTCTCTCTCTCTCTCTCTCTCTCTCTCTCTCTCTCTCTCTCTCTCTCTCATCATTCATTATTTTCTTTTACTTATTTATGTATTTTCTTTGTTTTCTGCTTCATCTGTGACCAAGTCTTTTTCTTCGTCTATTTTTTTTTTTTTTTTGTGGTTCGCCTCGAGTCAATAATTATTACCATTATGATTCTTTTTTTTTCTTTACTGATGTTATCGTTCTCCTGTTTGTCCACTTTTCTTCCTTTCTTTTTTTTTTTCTTCTTCCTCATTAGAGTTCCTCATCCTCTGCTTCTTCTTCTTCTTCTTCGCACACACACACACACACACACACACACACACACACACACACACACACACACACACACACGTAAATAATACCCTACATGACCCACTTACTGTTGGTTTTGTTTTGCCCCGAGGGAACTGACGGAGGGAGGGAGGGAGGGAGGGAAACTTAAGGGAAATACCTCAAGGAGAGAACACAAGGAGGGGGAAAGGTGATTAGGTAATTACTACACCTATACTGACGTCAGGCGCAGGTAAGGAGGAGGAGGAGGAAACACGGAGGAAGAAGGATAAGCAGATGTACAAGTGTGTGTGTGTGTGTGTGTGTGTGTGTGTGTGTGTGTGTGTGTGTAGGAAAGATTATTGAATGGTATTAAGAGGAGTAGGAAGGAGTAGAGTGGAGAAGTAAACGTGTGGAAGGAGTGGAGGAGTGAAGTGAGGGGAAGGAATAAAGGGACGGTGAGGGAGGGGAAAGGGAGAAGGGGGAAGTGATGGGGAAGGGACAGATTCTGCGTACGATTTACGATAAGCAAGAACCCCTGAGAGAGAGAGAGAGAGAGAGAGAGAGAGAGAGAGAGAGAGAGACAGACTATGACTGTTCTCGAAGCAGGCTCACCTTCATCTCTACACTACATATGACACCATGATATTTTATTTTATTGCCACCCTTGACAACTTTACTGGACAGGAATAAAACAACGGGTTTCTTTCAGTTTACTCCAGCATTATTCCTGTTACTGGTCATGGTGTCTTAATTCAAACTATATTATAAGCTTATTTTACTGATACCTTCGGCGATTTTACTGAAAAGGAATGAAACTAAAGGCTTCTTTCACAACTCTAAGCTCCTTCCTTCATTAAACTACAGGCATTGTTCCTATTACCCTTTACCATTTGAAATTGTACTCTAAATTCATACTGCAACCATTTCAGCAAGTTTAAGGAGAAGGTACAAGAGTCAAGCCGTTAACGGTGGCGACCTCTAGCGGCGGACGTGTTCCCTAGTCCCGCCAGTGCACGAGTCACCGCAGGGCCCTCTATCGTGCTCATTACAACACACTGCAGCACGAATCCCAGCCAGCAGATTACAGAAATTCCCCACAACAGCCTCATGCGTCAAGGTACGGTGATAATGGGGTGTGGAAGTGCGCATCTACTACTCATTTTCTCACTCCTAATCGTTTCTTTTTTCTCTCTCTTTCTTTTTCTCTCTTTTTTTTTTTCAAATGTAAATGTCGCCGCGTACATAAGATCTGGTCATGACTTCTCGATTTTATATTATGTAGTAAATGTACAGAGAGAGAGAGAGAGAGAGAGAGAGAGAGAGAGAGAGAGAGAGAGAGAGAGAGAGAGAGAGAGAGAGAGAAAGTGTTATTCTGTTATGTTCTTCAAGTTTCGTAAAATATTAAATAACAAATGTAATCCCACTGTCCCTTTCTCTCTGGAATACGAAGGTCCCTCTCTTCCAAACAGAGGAGGAAGAGGAGGAGGAGGAGGAGGAGGAGGAGGAGAAGGAACCCGTCCAACCTCTTCGTCGTGTCCTTAACAATAGGTTTTCGGTCTAATATCACCTCACCAGAAACTCTTTCTCTCTCTCTCTCTCTCTCTCTCTCTCTCTCTCTCTCTCTCTCT
Organism: Scylla paramamosain; assembly: GCF_035594125.1. NCBI lineage: Eukaryota > Metazoa > Arthropoda > Malacostraca > Decapoda > Portunidae > Scylla > Scylla paramamosain. The sequence goes on along the minus strand of NC_087174.1, from coordinate 18,473,769 downwards.
CTCTCTCTCTCTCTCTCTCTCTCTCACCTTTTCTTTCACTTCCCCACTAAATCCAACAAGAAAATAAAGAACATATAATAATAATAATCAAAACACGAACAATTTTCCACATATTCAAGAAGCAGAGCAAAAAAATATATATGACAGTTTCATACGTAATGCAATCTTCTTCTGGCGGCACCTGTGGAAGTGACGCCTGTGATTGAGCGACTCATAATGCAGAGAATCGCTCGTTGCCATTACCGACACGACCGCAATCATGACCACTGCTATCACCACTACGACCACCACCACCACCACCACCACCAACACCACCATCTCCTCCTTATCCGTCTACTCATCTTCCTCCTCCTCCTCCTCCTCCTCCTTATCCTCCTCCTCTTCGATATTCCTCATTTAATCATTCTCATTCTCATTATTATTCCTTATGCTTCCCCTCTCCTATTTTCATCTCCTGCTTATTCCCCCCCCCTTTTTCCCTCTTTTTTTTCTATTTTTTTTTTCTCCTTGTTTTATTTTTCGTCTTGTTTCTCTTCCTTATGCTTTCTTTCTCCTGTCGTACCATCTTTAGCTTGATTTATTTCTTCCTTTTCTGAGTATATCTTTCTTCTTCCTCTTTCGTTCTTCCTTCTTTTCTTGTTTTTTTTTTTTTTTCATCATTCTCATTAATCTTTCTACGGTTTCTTGACTTTGAATTATTTTATTTTTTCTCTATCTTTGTATCTTCATGTCCTTTCCCCTTCCCTCTTCCTTCTCTTTCTCTCTTCTTCCTTTCCTTGTTTTTCTGCCATCACTATCATTAATCTTTACAGAGGATTTTCACCTCGAATTCTTCCCCATCCCTCCCTCTTTCTCTTTCTATACTCATGTTCTTTCCCTTTCCTTCTTCGTCCTTATACTCTTCCCTCTCTCGTTTCCTGTCAAGGCCACAGGAAGACGGCCCATCCCCGCCCCTGAGACACCCCGCCTACAGGTACATGCTGCGACAACAGCCCACGGTTCTCCTCACGTTACCTCACACGCAGCAACAACACACAGAAATAGAAGCACACTTGCATCACACAAAGCCGAAAAAAATTATAAAAAAAAAAAGAACACGAAGATTCGCATGCATTTTTAGGGTATCCTGAGTGGGAGCCATACATAGACAGATAAATTGGTATACAGATAGATAAAGGAGGCAGCTCACACACGCAGCAACACACAGAAATAAACGCAAAATCAAAGAAGACCATGAAGATTCGCACGTATTTTTAGGGTACCCTCAGTGGGAGCCATACATACATGCATACATATGCATACAGATAGATAAAGGAAGCAGGTACCCAAACAGCTCGTCCTTTTGTATGCAAGTTCTGTTGACGCTTCATCAAGAGGGTGGCAAACACAAGAGAACAGCAGCGTTTGATGAGAGGGACGCAGAATGAGAAGGACGAGAGAGGAGAAAGAGACTGGGTGATGGAGGGAGAGGAGAAAGATGAGAGTGCAGAGAAGGGCGGGGTGAGGGAACGACGGAGTGATGAAGTGAGAGAGAGGGAGAGGAGAGGTGACACAAGCAGGAGACAGGTTGGGTTACACGTACGAGACTCTCCTCAAAGGTCAAGCCAAGGAGGGCAGCAGATTTACTTGGATTATCAAATTCCAGCGAGGGATTTCCAAGGACAAGTCTGCGGCAGCTGAAGAAAGCGATCATTTGTCCGTTTGTTTTGCTGTCCATCAGCCTGCCTGTCTATTTACCTCACTTCCCAGCCGTTTGTTTAATCTTTACCGGTTTACCGACGCTCCCGCTGCCCCGTGCCCCCTCCTGCCACCCTTCCCCCCTCCCCCCAACAGATATGAGGGCCCGGCAGAGCAAAGCGTCCAGGCGTCGGCTCGTCCTAAAGGGCAGCGCCGAGGCGGGGCTTACGTGCGACGGTTTTTGTTTGAGCAACTGAACCTTGAACATCTTACCCCAGCCCCACCCGCGCCGCGTCCCTCGCCACCCCCGCACGCACAGCATGATTTTATTACGAAAATGTTATTTCAACCGGCGGGGAGTCAGAGCCGTAAGTCATTGCACGGTGATGCAACCCGTCCAGCATTGCTCCACCAGCGCCGCCACCACGCCACCACCCGCGAGGGACAAGTGACGGTGTCTCGCGCCATGCAGCACGGCAGCACGCAGCCACAGGCATGCTGCCGTCTCCTTGCTTACCTCTCACCTGCAGCCCGGCAAGGTTTTCCACCTTCCACCACCACGTGACACGGTTGTCGAGCACACCGCCCCGCCCCATCCCGTCCTCTCCTTCACCCCCTTGTCCCTTTCATCAAGCATGATAACCTTATACGTACATTGCCTACTCGTCTGGTAACACCATTCCAACACCAGCAAAGCATACAACACTAACCTTTCATGCTTTGGGTCCTCTTAACGGCGCCAGCGACCTTCCTGTCGGTGCAGACGGCGGCGGCGGTGGTGGTGGTGGTGGTAGTGGCGGTGGTGAGGGCCACCACCGCACACGTGACGGCGAGGCCCTTGTACACCACGCACGTCTTGGGCGGCTCCACTTTGTTGAAGTCGATAAATTCAAACTCACTCTCGGCGTCAGACCAGGTGAAGGAGAGCGCGTCGTCCAGGGCAAGCTGCTGCTCGCCGCCCTGAGCCGGGGCCGCCGCCACACCCCCAGAGGGGTCGCCCTCATCCGCTGCCTCGCGGATAATGAGAGGCACCAGCTTGTGCCCGTCCCGAGGCTGAGAAGCTGCCTCTCCTTCCGGGGGATTGAGATGTTTGTCTCCAAGTAAATCCTGGAACGTCTTGGGCGACTGTAGATCACCCGGCCCGCCACTCACGGCGCCTGTAGAGATGCGACGCCTGGGCGCAGCACGAGGCGCTCTGGTGGGCGAGGAGATCTGGAGGGGGTCAGCCTGTGAGGCAGATAATGACCGACCTCGCGGCTTCCGCTTAGTCTTCTGCGGCGACCTGCCAGCGCCGCCCCGCCCTCCGCGGGGCAGGAACAAGTCGTAATCTAAGTTGTTCAGGTCGGAGTCTGTCTCAGAGAAAGATTCGAATTCTTCGTTGTGACGGATGTCATCGTCGGAGAAAGACTCTGAGAGGGGTCCGTCACGACTCTCCACGTGAGTCTGAACGTCCCCGTGACTCATGCTCTTCTTCACCCTCACCTCGCCCGCACTAGGAGTCCCGGAGCCTCGTCCCTCCACTGAAGCAGGAGTAAAGCGTGCCAGCCTGCGGCCCACCTTGCTGCACACCCTTATGCCAGAGGGCGAGGTAGCAGGGTAGGAGTACCTGGCGGGGCGCCGCGGCGCACATCCCGCCTCGCCTTCTTCCTCAGGGTTTGCATTCCCGCCTGCCTGGAGCTGCCCGGGCTTCCCTCCGCCCTCTGATGCTGACTCGTCCACTCCATCCTCAGAGGAAGACAGCACGCCTTGGCTCCGCAGCGGCCCCACCTTGCGCGTTACTTCCATGTTGTCGTCTTCCTTTATGGTGACGACAGTGACGCTGCCAGAGGATTTTATCCTCGGACTCCTCGGACTCCTCGTCACCGACTCGTCACCGGAGTTTTCGCTGTCATCAATATAAGGAATGGAGTCGACGGAGCCTGCGGGGCGTCGCCTGTTGAGCCTCGCCTGTGTTGCCGTTACACGCGTGAGCGCCAAAGGGTTTTCCGCCGCCAGGTTTGCAATGTGACCCTCCTTGTCAGAAACGCGATTGTTTGGATCTTCCTGTTCTTTCTCTTTCGCCTGCTCTGCAGCTGGACAGTCCTCGTCATCTTCGTCCCTCCTGGACACAAAACTGGCGCTCTTCGACTTGACCAGCTGGCAGTTTTCATAGATGGGTTCCTCCTCCTCGCTGACGTCCTCGTCCCGCTTCATCACCTGGCACACGTAAATTGCCTCCACGCACTGATCATTCTCAAGGTACTCCTCGGAGGAATTGTTTGGGAGAGCTTCGTAAATGTACTTGATATCGCTGCCGGCCCTCTCCTCCTTCTCCAAGCTAAAATAGCCTCCTTCAGGCTCCTCGTCCTTCTGCTCCTCTTTGGATTTTTCGTTGAGTCCAAACTGATCAGGACAGGACTTGCGACTCCTCCCGGAAACCTTCTTGCGTGCACGAGACTGTGCCTTCTTGTCGCCCTCGCCTTCCTTGGCTTTATTGACGGAGTCTCCTTTTCCTGCATCCTCCTTGTCCTCCTCATCCTCCTTACCCTTCTGACCACTGTTGGCACCAGTGCCTGTGCTGCTGTCCACAGTCACTTTGGACACAGACTTCCGCGGGCGTGAGGCAGACCGAGACCTCAGAGGTTTCTCTGGAGCATCACCACCTTTGTCCTGCGAGAGGTAGAGGTTGTCGGCAGTACTCACGCTGCGGACCCTCGACTTCTTGGATCCCGATTTCTCGGAGTCATTAAGGAAGATGGAAGGGCGATCACTGTTGCTGCCAAGGCTGTGGCGGTGCCTCCTGGCCGCGGCTCGTCCCTCTCCTCGCACCCCTAAAAAAGACCTCACTCTCTCGCTCTTAGTACTCTGCAAGGACAGCTCGCCCTCGCTGGCTGGGTTGTAAATGCCATCCTTCTTCTCGGGTTTTCTGTCCTTCTTTTCTCTCTTGTTGCTGCTGGACTTCCTCTTGCCGCCGATGTCTATGTCCTGGAAGGACACGCCGGAAACAGCCTTGTACACCGTGGTCTTCCTCTGCGCCAGCATGAAGTGTGACGGCGAGAACACCTTGTTGATGACCGGCACCAGCCGCTGACGCACCCCGGCCCCACTCTCGCCCTCGCTCTTCTTCCCTTTCGAACCTGACGCGTTCGTGGGGGAGAGGAACACCTTAAACTCATTGCTGGCGTCCATGGTGCAGCGTGTGAGTCTTCGGGAGGAGGCAAGGCTTAGGTTAGGTCACTGGGAGGTGCGGGGTGCCGGGAGCTGTCATGGTCACGTCCTTCCTGGGGGGACAGGCTAGGCTGCTGTCACTCCTCACACATCCAGTCTGGCAGGAGCCGCCACCCCAGCAACAGGGATCAAGGGCACCTGCAAGCGTGTCCGCGCCCCAGTCTGCCCACTGACCACAAGTCCTGTCGGGGGGAAAGTGTCAACATTAACACGAGATTCCACTACAATGAGCGTGCTGTTCTTCAGTCATGTAGTAATTAGCATTATTGACAATTCCCAGAATGCACACACACACACACACACACACACACACACACACACACACACACACACACACACCGCGTAGTGTAGTGGTTAGCACACTCGGCTCAACCGAGAAGGTTTGAGTCTGGGCGCGACGAGGCAAACGGGGGAGCCTCTTACATGTGTAGGCCTTGTTCATCTAGCAGCAAGTAAGTACGGGATGCAACCCGAGGAATTGTGACCTCGCTGTCCTGGTGTGTGGTGTGTGAGTGATCTCAGTCCTACCTAAAGATCGGTCACTATGAGCTCTAAGTTCTTTCCTTAGGGGAACGGGTGGTTGGGTGACCAGCAAACGACCGTAGGTGAATGACACACACGCACACAGATAGAGGGATAGATAGATAGATACACACACACACACACACACACCTTGGAAATTTCATTGTTTATTCCGTTTAGTCTGCCACTTTTGTTCAGTAACTCAAATAAGAATGATAAATAACTACAAATGTACAGATGCAAATACAAAGATTGACAGACAGCTGGATACAGACATAAACTAAACGCTGAAGAAAGACAGAATGAGATAAGCAAGGAGATAGATAGATGACAAAGAATCACTGGCCGATCGCTGATATACTGATGCAAAGAAACGATAAAGAACACTGTTAGCGCATCGTAGTCTTTGTAAAAACTCGCAGGGTCTGATACGCCATTGGTTAAGATGGAAGTGGATATAATAACAAAGAAATAAATATCAAACAGCATTTAGGCTCTGTATCAAAGCACAGCAAAACAAACAAATAAAAACAAAATAAAATTCATTTTCGCCGGTTGTAAGTTTACTTGTATAGTACCTGAGTAAAGACAGACAGACAGATAGACAGACTGACTGACAGACTGAGAGAGAGAGAGAGAGAGAGAGAGAGAGAGAGAGAGAGAGAGAGAGAGAGAGAGAGAGAGAGAGAGAGAGAGAGAGAGAGAGAGAGAGACTGACTGATTGCTGACTGATACACTGAGACACACAGACATACACGTGAAGACAGACAGACGGAAGGACTGATGGACAAGGCAAGATATTGATGCACGACAATACTTGATACATTGACAATACATAACACGTGTAGTAGACTTCCTCTTCACTACTAAAATAGATACGTCCTCTTCACTACTAAAATAGATACGTACACACGGACACCCCTGCACGACACCTTATCTCTCTCTCTCTCTCTCTCTCTCTCTCTCTCTCTCTCTCTCTCTCTCTCTCTCTCTCTCTCTCTCTCTCTCTCTCTCTGAAATTTACAGTTCGCTCTAAGTTATAGAATATTTAGTAAGAGTAGCAACAACGATGACACCAACAACTATTATTATTATCACAACTACGACAACAACAACAACAACAACAACAACAACCACAACAACAGCAAAAACAAAAACAACAAAACAATAACAACAACAACAACAACATCCACGACAACAACTACGACAACACCAAGACTGTCACCCTTTGCACTAAGCACGCTGAGGTGTGAGAGCCGCGTCCTGCCCCATCCCATCCTGCAGCCTACCTCCCTTACCTTGTGTCCTGCGTGTATGGGTCAACTCAGGTCGGGGCCGCGCTATCCTGCTTCTCTCGCTTACTTCACTCACTGCATCCACTTAATTTCCACGTAAAACCAGTACACAGCCAACACTCCAGCCCAAGGCACTGCACACAACGCGGGAACGGGGCTAGGCTGGTGTTGAAACGGTTGCAACAATGACGCCGCTCACAGGGACTGACGCACGCGAGCGACACAACCTCACCGCACCACTACCCCATGCACACTGAGTCTGGTGGTCCACCGAACTGCCGCGGCCCCGAGTGCAGCTCGAAGGACGCCGCCTTACCACATATTTTCACGCAGCTCGGCGATTTACCATCATCTTGCGGCGGCGCGTCTCCTTACCAAAGCTCACTAGTACAGTTTGGTGTCACAATCTCGTCCTCCGGTGGGTAAATAACTTAAATGACTTGCTTACGGTATGCATGAGTGTCAGGATGATGAACTAAACCGGAACTATGGACTGGAACAAAAAAAAAAAAACGCAAATTTAATGTCTCGTCCATACATTACTGTTTTACTAATACAAAACATCACAACCTTTGTACTAAAAGTGTTAAGCCGCTGGTTGGACACAAGTGAGGCACCGTGATGTAATCCCTACTCAGCTGTGGACACGAGTATACGCAAGAGCGGAGAGGAGAGAACCGAGGAAGTTCATTTGTTTCGAAGTCGCGATGATCCAGCTCAGCTTCACACACTTGGTGAAGGAAGCTACTTACATGACAAGAAATAGGCTGTTATAGAATAACATCCCTTCCATATGAGCAGTAGATGATTAAAAGTGAATCAAGATATCCGAAAATACTATATGTTAACAACGTCATGACGAGACTACTATTTTTTTTTTTTTTTTTTTACGTACTACATACAGTTCGCCAGAGAGGGTAGTTGTGGCTTTGCTCTCTCATTACGAGTATTTTCAAAGACCGTAGAGATGAATAGCTGGGTCTTCAAGAATGTTTTTCCTTTTAATAATGCAGAAATTGCGTTAATCTGTCAATACACTCATAAAAAAAAAAAAAAAAAACACCCTTGAAAACCCGTGTAACTTCAACTAGAGGTTTTGGAATGTAGTGAAGAAGTGGCACGGAAGTGTTTCAGAATATGGCCAAAAGGAATACAGAGCATTAGTTTCCTTAGGCGGTACCATTACTGATCAGCAAATAAAAGGTGTCACTTGCAATCTTCAACCTCTCGGAAAAGTCAACCTCGGTCAGTGTGTGAGAACGGAACATCCACCAGCTCGGGTCACATCGATGTGGGACCCGTATTTTGAAACACGTTTTCTCATAAGAACTATTTTCAAAGACCACCGAGATGATGTCAGGTTCTCATGGGTGTTTTTTTTTTTTCCCTCTGACGATGCAGAATCCTTTTTAAACTATTTCTAGAATTATGAAAACACTCTAGATAACCTCAATAACTTACACCAAAAAATATCAAAATAGTCGAGATCAGACTAAAATGTTTGAGAATGTTATCCCGATATCCTTGAAGACTATAGTAGAGTTTCACTACGATCGCTGATAGAGACTAACTTTCAGCAGGGACTGTACTTACTATTTCATCTTATATGGTCCTTACTTAATTTTGCTTATTATCATGCACTATTAGAAGTGTCCTCTACCACATACATAGGTCTGCATTCTCAAATGTCTCGGCGTATTACCTTGATTAGATTTAGCTGTCTCACGTGGAAGTTTTCATGGTGTTCAAGGGTGTTTTCATGATTCTAACGATTGTTTAACAAGAATCCTGCCACAACAATGGGAAAAACTATCATTAAAAAAAAAAACCCGAGTAATCATCTCTACAATATAACCTTTGAAAAATAGTCTTTATGAGAATCCATAGTGCTTTAGAATACGAGCCATAATCTTGTCTCCTCTTGCAGTTCTTCAATGTATTTTGTATCCAACCAGGTGCACCTAAAAAGCGTCAACATGCCCAGGATCTCCTAATAACCAGACCATACTTACTCCAAATAGCGCTGGGATTAAGTGAAGTGGTGTAAGATTACGACTAGCAGCAAAATACATGTAGACAACTCAACAGTTCCACCCTCTGGCCACAAGTTGCGCATGCGGGAGATGTGGAGGTATTGGTTCGTGTATTATAGTGAAACTGTACGTGTAAATTTACTGTAGCCATGGGACCCTCGTGAACCATGTGAGAGAGAGAGAGAGAGAGAGAGAGAGCGTAATCTGTGGTCTGCGATTGGTTCAGACTTACAGCTCAATCACAGTCCACGAGTGTCGGTTCATGTGGGAAGGAGCAAGCTGACCCAATCATTTATCACGTAGTGTGTATCTCACGAGCAAACACTTGAGCTGGTGAAACGTCAGCGGCTTCCCGACACCCACTATACGTGTGAAGGTACAAATGTGTGCATTGCCAGGTGACATACGTAAACGGCGGAGCAGTGCGGGGGTGTCGGGGGAGAGGACGCAAGAGTGTTATACGTAGCTAATTCATCATGACGCCGACATATGTAACATCAGGGTATATTCGTAAATATATATAGGTTTATTGTAACTTTTTTTTTTTTCTTCTTCTTCTTCTTTCTGAAGTTTCATGAGGCTCTTGACCTGACAAACCTGTCCATCAACTTCTGCAAGATGGTTTCGGCAGCGTGGGCGAACACCCGCATCCAATAAAGAGCCTGCACACTTTTTTGCACAGAACAGCTTGATTATTGTCAGCCCTGGCATGCATGCAAGACAACACTTTCCAAGCGGTCCCTTGAGATACACGTTGAACAGAGGCGATGAGACACGGCTTCTTGCTGTTACGGATTTGACCGGATTTTTTTTTTTTTTTTTTTTTTTTTTATGTAGGTAGGACACTGGCCAAGGGCAGTAAAAATCCAATAAAAAAAAATGCCCACTGAAATGCCAGTCCCACAAAAGGTTCAAAGCAGTGGTCAAAAATTGATGAATAAGTGTCTTGAAACCTCCCTCTTGAATGAATTCAAGTCATAGGAAGGTGGAAATACAGAAGCAGGCAGGATTAAATCTTTTGTCGTCGAAGTATGTCCGTGTCGTCATGAAATTGAACATTGAATCTGCACAGACAGCCACAGAGCACACCTGCTGATTGTAAAGCAGTTCTCTCCCACTCACTACCTGCTGGAGGGCCAGAGTGAGAGCACCACGGGTTGTGTAGCGGGATTTGATCAACACACTTTACCTGCACCTCATTTACTGAACATGTTGATGGTCTGTCTTTAAGAAAAACAAACTCAGGGTTAGCACACTTGAGGTGTGGGAATTCTCTTGGGTGCATTTGCCGCAATGTTTGATTGTCCTAGTAGTTGCAATCATTGTGATTTTGTTCTTGCTACAAGTTTTGCATTCTGGAAATCTAAATATCATATGGTCCCTTCAAAAGGCAGCAGAGAATATCAGTTGAACAGTATGAACTTTAATATTTCCCTACATTATAACTTTGAACGACAAAGAATTCTTTCCCAGTACTGTAGCAGACTACAGCTGAGACTTTGTTAAATTTCTATTTTTTTTTCTTTTCTCTATCCACTTTTTACCATGTGGCATTTTTTTTTTTTATTCTTACCTGAAAATGTATCTATAGTTCCTTGTCATGCACAAACCATCTTGTTGGTGCACTCTCCAATAACACCTTTCTAAAATTTCTGTGAATTAGTTTTCTTCACAGGCACATCAAAGGATAGCTTCAAGCATATCCTTAAACATCTCAACCAGAACATAAATCTTGATGTACACAAAAAAAATTTATTTTCACATCATAATTTACTGGACTTTATTGCTACCAGTTCCCAGTAACTGTTTACCTTTTTATATTAGATCATGTTGAAGTTTATCAGTGTTAATGTTCTCATGATTAGTTCTATCTCAGTGATATAAGCAGTGCCTATAATCTATCTGTTTTTCTCCCAGAATTTATCCCCTCACATTATCCCACACAGTAATGAACAAGGAGGAGAAGACTAGAGTGAAATACTTTGAAGGAGAAAAATCTTATCAAATTGTAAGGCTTTTTTTTTTCTACCCTTTAAGTTTGGTTTCTGTTAAGCAAACTTTATAGAAATGATTAGCAATTCATAAAAATTCATTGATTTTGCATAAGGCAGTGCTTTTCTTCACTGAATATTAAATCAAGCTATAGATAATAATAATGATAATCAAGTCTGAGTTTATTTCTTCAAAATTACATTACAAGACTTAAAAAATTATTCCATAACATTTAACAGTTGTTTTAAATTTTAAGGTTTCAGTGAAAGTATACACTACATCAATAAATCCTTTCATCATTTCCCTCCATTTAACTTTCCCTTTTCCTTCCTCTCTTGAGCCTTCTTCTGCCTTGCCTTGGTTCAGTCACCGTCTTCCATGTCACTGTCACTGTCTGCCCAAACGTCCTCTGAGTCTTCATCTTCCTCCTGGCCACCTGTTGACTCCTCTTGGTTCAGCTGTCTGAGGTACGTCATCTCCTGCTCCTCCAAGTCATCCTCCTCAGAGTCTGAGTCTGAACCTTCTACTTTCTTTTGTTTCTTGGCCTTGTTGGTTGTTTTCTCTGTCATTTTCCTCTTAGTATTTTTCTTTTTCTTTGCTTCTTCCTTGGTGGTGCTCACTTCTGTTTCTGTCTCTGGTAATTCTACCTTACTTTTTGATTTGGCTGACCTCTTTCCTCTTTTACCTTTCTTGACATCTTTGGATTCAGGTTTCTTGATTTCATTCTTAGTTTCATTCTGTTGAGAGCAAAGGAGAACACCATGAAATGCCTGCTTTGAGCAATGACAACTTAACAAATAGTATATTCTGCTCCCCAAGGACATGGATTCTAATCATTCAACCTTAAAAAGTACACAGGAGGTATTAACAGGACAACTAAAGGCAAAGAACATGAGCCAGAGTCACAAGACTTGCTTTAGTAATCTGAATGACTCATTACTGTAGCAATGGCAGCAGCAGCCTATCACTGCAGCTCATCCAATATTTGTAAACAAAGCACAATGAGACCTGTGCAACATCTGAGATAACATTCCTGTTAACCCAATCAGTTATATTATCCCTGAGGAACATGTTTTGAAATCAAAGTGAGTACAGTAGTTATCACAGTGACATCAACACCAGTCAGTCATTGTGAATCTGAGACTGATTTTGTTGTCCCGATCAGTCCTACTAATCTCAGGGATTTAACCAAGTTTCATGACTACAAATTACTTCAATAAACAGGGAATGAGTTGTAATGTATTTATCTGATTGGAGGTGGCAGCTGGTTATGCCCCACACTAAACTCTCAATTATTGTTACTATTATTATTTCTATTTAATATTTGTTATGTTTATTATTTGTTATCTTTTTTTTCTATACTTTTCCTTTCTTTTCATCCTGATAACAAGAAAGCATCTCACCAGGGTCAGTGCTGACACAGGCAGGAGACAAGGAAGGCATGCATGTCTGATAGCCTCAACATTATGTAATTTTTTTCTGAAGTTCTCAAACAAACATAAAAACTGATCAGTCAGCTTGATACAGGATCATTCTTCCTATCACTTCTCAAGTACACAGGTTTTCAAGGTCATGCTATGCAGTAGGTACTCAGTGACTGCATTCTTGGGGAACCACTATAAATGCTTCATGTGTTCTCAAAATACAGTAATCTGAAATCTATGAAGCAAAACAGTACATGTGCAATCCCACCAATTGGAGTCTAGAAGTTTGGATTTACTTTTTGAATCTTTTCCCAATGATAGAATCCATTCCAAAAACAACAAAGAATGTGAAGTAAATAAAGGCGCCATCACACTATCACATTTTGTCAACTCTGGTTTCCATCAATTTTTGCCTTGTTCCGTTGTCTTTTTTCATCAGCATCGTCAAACAGAAGTTATCATCTTCAGTGAGGAGGGTTGTCATCAGCTTTTGTTGTTTGTTTATAATATAAAGATATACTAAGTAAACCTTGTTATATATATATATATATATATATATATATATATATATATATATATATATATATATATATATATATATATATATATATATAAAAAAAATCAATTCTAAATCAAGAGTATAAAAAATCACTTAATTTCATATGTTACACTTGTGGATATGTAACAGCAAACAGTGGCTTGCAGATTCAATAGATGTTTACATTTTTGGAAGGTCCGTTTCTCTAGTCTCTCATCATGGCGACTCCTACACCAGCCTCAGAGTCCCCATCTGGGGAGGGGACCATAAATGTCCCCAGGTCGGACTGCCTTTCTGTCGACGACCCTAAGTGTCTTGACACCCCCCCCTCAACTTTTTCTTCATTAACTTCTGCAACATTCGCAGTCTAAGATCCAATTTTCAATCTGTAGAACACCACCTCTCCTCTTCTAAACCTCATCTTCTTTTCCTCACCGAAACTCAGGTGTCTGAGGCAACTGACAGTAGCCCCTTTTCTGTTCCCTCCTACTTTCTCTATCCTTATTTTCGATCCAAAGCTGGATGCTGCATTTATGTGCACAATGACTTAACTTGCTCTCATGCCCACACTCTTGAATCTTCTGAGTTTTCCACCATCTGGCTACGACTACAGAGTCACTCTCAAACTAAAATTATCTGTGCTGTATACCTTTCACCTAACTCCTCTGACTATAAGAAATTCTTTGACTACTAACTTCCAAAGCAGAGCACATTCTGACCCTCTTCCCTTTTGCAGAGATCTCCATTCTTGGAGACTTCAATGTTCACCACCAGCTTTGGCTTTCCTCTCCCTTCACTGATCATCCTGTTGAACTAGCCTTCAACTTCGCTATCCTCCACGACCTAGAGCAATTGGTGCAACACCTTACTCGTATTCCTGACTGTCTTGGAGATAAGCCCAACATTCTTGACCTTTTCCTGACCACTAATCCTTCTGCTTATGCTGTCACCCTTTTTTCTCTGTTGGGCTCCTCCGATCACAATCTCATATCTGTATCTTGTCCTATCGCTCCAATCTCTCCTCAGGATCCCCCTAAGCGAAGGTGCCTCTGGCGTTTTGCCTCTGCTAGTTGGAGGGACCTGAGGAGGTATTTTGTTGATTTTCCTTGGAATGATTACTGCTTCCATGTCAGAGACCTGTCTTTGTGTGCTAAGCACATAACAGAGGTGATAGTGTCTGGCATGGAAGCATACATTCCTTACTCTTTTTCTCGTCCTAAACCTTCTAAACCTTGGCTTAACATAGCTTGTTCTCGTGCTATACATGATAGAGAGTTGGCCCACAAAAAGTACTTAAGCCTTCCATCACCAGAATCTCATGTACTTTATATTTCTGCCTGGAACCATGCCAAGTCTGTTCTCCAACTAGCCATAAACTCCTTCATTAACAGAAAATGTCAAAACCTTTCATGATCTAACTCCTCTTGTGACTTCTGGCATCTAGCAAAAATATCTCCAATAAATTTGCTTCTTCTTTCCCTTCTTTATTTCAACCAGATGGTACCACTGCTATCACATCTATTTCTAAAGCTGAACTCTTCACTCAAACCTTTGCTAAAAACTCTTTGGATGATTCTGGGCTTGTTCCTCCCTCTCCTCCACCCTCTGACTACTTCATGCCATCTATTAAAATTCTTCGCAATGATGTTTTCCATCCCCTCGCTGGCCTAAACCCTCAGAAGGCTTATGGACCTGATGGGGTCCCTCCTATTGTTCTCCGAAACTGTGCCTCCATGCTTGCACCTTGCCTAGTCAAACTCTTTCAGCTCTGTCTGTCAACATCTACCTTTCCTTCTTGTTGGAAGTTTGTTTACATTCAACCTGTACCTAAAAAGGGTGACCGCTCTAATCCCTCAAACTACCGTCCTATTGCTTTAATTTCCTGCCTATCTAAAGTTTTTTAATCTATCTTCAACAGAAAGATTCTTAAACATCTATCACTTCACAACCTTCTATCTGATCGCCAGTACGGGTTCTGTCAAGCCACTCTACTGGTGATCTGGTTTTCCTTACTGAGTCTTGGTCATCCTCTTTTATAGATTTTGGTGAAACTTTTGCTGTTGCATTGGACATATCAAAAGCTTTAGATAGAGTCTGGCACAAAGCTTTGATTTCCAAACTACACTCCTACAGCTTCTATCCTTCTCTCTGTAACTTCATCTTAAGTTTCCTTTCTGACCGTTCTATTGCTGCTGTGGTAGACAATCACTGTTCTTCTCCTAAATCTATTAACAGTGGTGTTCCTCAGGGTTCTGTCCTGTCACCCATTCTCTTCTTATTATTCATTAATGATCTTCTAAACCAAACTTCTTGTCCTATCCACTCCTATGCTGATGATACCATCCTGCACTTTTCCACATCTTTTCATAGACATCTAACCCTTCAGGAGGTAAACATTTAACGCAGGGAAGCCACAGAACGTTTGACTTCTGATCTTTCTAAAATTTCTGACTGGGGCAGAGCAAACTTGGTATTGTTCAATGCCTCAAAAACTCAATTCCTCCATCTATCAACTCGACACAACCTTCCAGACAACTATCCCCTCTTCTTCAATGACATTCAACTGTCCCCCCTCTTCTACAATGAACATCCTCGGTCTGTCCTTTACTTATAATATAAACTGGAAACTTCACATCTCATCTAGCTAAAACAGCTTCTATGAAGTTAGGTATTCTGAGATGTCTCCGCCAGTTTTTTCTCAACCCCCCAGCTGCTAACTCTGTACAAGGGCCTTATCTGTCCATGTATGGAGTATGCTTCACATGTCTTGGGGGGTTCCACTCATACTGCTCTTCTAGACAGGGTGGAATCAAAAGCTTTTCATCTCATCAACTCCTCTCCTCTAACTGACTGTCTTCAGCCTCTCTCTCACTGCCACAATCTTGCATCTCTAGCTGTCTTCTACTGCTATTTTCATGCTAACTGCTCTTCTGATCTTGCTAACTGCATGCCTCCCCTCCTCCCACGGCCTCGCTGCACAAGACTTTCTTCTTTCTCGCACCCCTATTCTGTCCACCTCTCTAATACAAGAGTTAACCAGTATTCTCAATCATTCATCCCTTTCTCTGGTAAACTCTGGAACTCCCTGCCTGCTTCTGTATTTCCACCTTCCTATGACTTGAATTCCTTCAAGAGGGAGGTTTCAAGACAGTTGTTCATCAATTTTTGACTACTGCTTTGACCCTTTTATGGGACTGGCATTTCAGTGGGCATTTTTTTTATTGGATTTTTGTTGCCCTTGGCCAGTGTCCTTCCTACATAAAAAAAAAAAAAAAAAATCCTGCACACTGGATACCATTTTAACTCATTTGGTTTGTGTACAATTTACAAAAGTTGTAATAAGGTGCAGAACAGCGACTATTTGCTTGTGCGTCAGTGGAGTGGAGAACTGCTGGAGTCCCTGGCTGGCTGGGCCCGCAGCCTGCCAGTGTGAGTTGCCAGTTATGCATTTCTGTTCCAATGTTACTCCACTAGGCAAGTGAGGATACTGTCACGCTGGGCAGGAGAGGCTAACAGGCAGTAACTAATGTAGCTATACAGAGAGAGAGAGAGAGAGAGAGAGAGAGAGAGAGAGAGAGAGAGAGAGAGAGAGAGAGAGAGAGAGAGAGGAGAGAGAGAGAGAGAGAGAGAGAGAGAGAGAGAGAGAGAGAGAGAGAGAGAGAGAGAGAGAGACAGACAGACAGACAGACAGACAGACAGACAGACAGACAGACAGACAGAGAGAGAGAGAGAGAGAGAGAGAGAGAGAGAGAGAGAGAGAGAGAGAGAGAGAGAGAGAGAGAGAGAGAGAGAGAGAGAGAGAGAGAGAGAGAGCCAGCCCAGAGCCATACTTGTTTACTGTCAACAAAAGTGCAGATGAACAGCTGTCCTTATGGGATGGGGCATGCTCAAGAAATTGTCAATTTTCAGAAAGTTGACAAAAATGTGCTAATGTGACAGAGCCTTAATGGAATAACTTTTGCCATGTCTTCAAACACTAAGACAAAATTCTATTCACAGTCAGAATGTTTTAAGTACATGTCAATGTGCTTCCCATCAATTACAACTTATAACATGTAGCTTATTTCATGGAAAACAAAATTTGATTCTCAGCAAATCATTGAGAAGAAAAGAAACCTTATTCTTACAAGTTGTGTTCTATTTACACACACACACACACACACACACACACACACACACACACACACACACACACACACGAAGGATAATTCCTTAACTGCCCGATGTTCCTAAACTGTCAATATCTATAAAAGTATGTTCAATATGGACCAAGATAGCATTCATTTATCAAATATAACATTACTTCATTCCAAGCAGCAGGATGCAAATACTGAGGATGTACCAGCAGTGACTAATTAAAAGACAAAAAATGGATGACAAATGCTATTCCAAATCCTTGAGATACTCAGGCTCCCTTATTCTCTAATGACCCACATACCTCTTCAGCCAGTCTGCTGCGGTTCTTGGCAAGACTAGTTACTGTTACACTGCCATCAGGGAAGACAGTGATGCACCTTCCAGGCTGTGTGGTGAGGGTGCCAGACACAGGGCTACCAGGGAACAGTGGTTGTGCTGCTACTGCCTTCACCTTGTTCAGTGAGTCTGTATAATAACAAAATAAATTAAATGAATAAAAAATAAATAGAGTTAAGCTAAGAAATACAAATAAATGAGGATAGAGGATGCTGGAAATGTAAGGAAATGAAAGGAACTCACCTATCTTGACATAAAGAGGGATGGATATTGTCCCCTCCAGTTTGAGATTCAAGCTCTGGATATTACCCCACTCCCCTGTATAATAACTGTATAATAACAAAATAAATTAAATGAATAAAAAATAAATAGAGTTAAGCTAAGAAATACAAATAAATGAGGATAGAGGATGCTGGAAATGTAAGGAAATGAAAGGAACTCACCTATCTTGACATAAAGAGGGATGGATATTGTCCCCTCCAGTTTGAGATTCAAGCTCTGGATATTACCCCACTCCCCTGGGGCATGGCTGGCAAGCTTCTGTACAGCCGCTAATACATTCTGCTGAATCTCATCATCTGTCTGACTCATGCGACCAATCTAAAAAGCAAGCAAGTACTCAAGTGCTAAATTCCAGAAAATTATGTTCAATATTTAATTTTAAAATGAAAAGCATTGTATTAAAATTAAGGTAGAGATAACAGCAAATAATTCAAAGTGTGAACCAGAAGCAGGTTTATGAAGCAAGTACTTTCCATATTTGGATGCAAGATGTGACACACTGGTGGTAGTACAGTAAAGTAAAAGTTTAAAATGGTGAAGCCTTTGAGGATTAAAAGTCCTTAAGTTAAAATTTGCCAGAGAATTTCATGAATGCAGTGCTCAACAAAAGATTTGACACCCAGGGGAAAACTCCAAGACATAATGGCATATATGGTTCAATGTATCTTTAAGAAACTGTATGTGATAGTGATGCAGCACCTGCCTGACATCACAGCTGCCTATCTATCTTATCTCATGCACTCTCCAGCTACAATGCTGCATATTTTTCCTCCTATGGTAAAATTTTCTTGATCTCAGTGGAAATTTGATCTACACAAACCTACAGTTCATCAACTTTCTCCATTGTAATATTCTACTTTAACAATGATCTTACAGTGGAGATCAGCAGAAGTTTTAGGAATAAATCATGCATGACACCTCATCCTTAATGTTTTCAACAAACACATAGGCCAGAAGAATATCACCTTCATGAGATGAGAGTTCCCCCTCATACTGAAAAAAATTTTGGACACTGAGAGTGCATGTAGTATTTCCTTCTGTAGGTCCTTTGCCTTGAGGTTCACCTGCACTGGCAACCTGAAAGACAACACAGACTCAATTCAAACTCACATTCAAATTAAAATGCTTTAATTGTAAAGAACATATAGTAGCACCTTAAGCGCGGTTCACACTAGTACGTTTTTTGCAGATTCCACATCTGCTCTCTTCCTCAACTATGACATCAATCCCATCTCCACTCATGTGTGATCCAGGCTCCACTCCAGCTCCCCCACCCGCACTGTGCGGAAGAGATGTGCAGAAGAGATGAAACCAAGTCAACTCTGTGCATGTGTGCGGGTTTGGTGTTATCCATGTTTTTTTGTTGAGTATTTCAGTGCAGTAGAAATTTGTATGAAGCACATAACTGTAATTTTAGATATTGTAATAATTGTAAATTATGTTGTATGTGTACGTGTATGCACGTGATGTTAAGAAAAAGCAACCAAAAAGTATTCCAAGTTCAGACCGGAAATACAGCAACACTGTCTGAATATAAACAAAAACAGATTCCACCACCGCCATCTTCAAAGCCAGCCAGCGTTTCCTCATGGCTGCAGTACCACACCAATACACCAACACACCACCAGTTACGCAGTTCTGCTAAAGGTAATCTCATCTACTATGTAACATTAAAATTCATTGTATTGTGTGTTCACCACGTAGAGACCATTCTAATAAAACTTGGTGTGACCACACCCTTCGCTTCCTTCTCTCCTGACTTTCATCTTCAGCAGCAGCAAATCCAAATGCAGCAAGCAGGAGAAACTCCTCTTCTTCATCCTCCCAGATCTGTGAGGGCTCCATGCCTACTGTTTACAAAATGCAAACAAAGACCGAAAGCGTGTGTGTATCACAACTCATCTGCTCCTTAAGCTCCAACTCTTTGTGACATCATAGTTGGAGCAGAGAGCAGATGCGGAATCCACAAAAACGGACTAATGTGAACCAGCCTTTAAAGTACCCCTAAAATAAAATACATTTAAAATTGAATAGTAGGAGACAAAAACTAAATAAAACATTATCACTTCAAATCATAAAGTAATAAGAAAAACCAACACATTAGTCATGCCAAGGTATTAAAAAAATCATATATGGCAAAATAAAAACTATCTAGAAATGTCATCAAATGTATGATTCCTGTTATTTCCATGTCCAGGCTGAAGGTGCCAATATGCTTTGGTCAATATGCCTCTCACAGTGTAGGTTATATTTAGGCTGGTATAATGGAATGAAAGTATGAAAATACATCTTTAGCTTCGGGTATCTTACAGCAGAGAGAGAGAGAAAGAGAGAGAGAGAGAAAGAGAGAGAGAGAGAGAGAGAGAGAGAGAGAGAGAGAGAGAGAGAGAGAGAGAGAGAGAGAGAGAGAGAGAGAGAGAGAGAGAGAGAGAGAGAGAGAGAGAGAGAGAGAGAGAGAGAGAGAGAGAATCATCTCAAAACACTTACTTTTTCTTAGTGAAGAAGTGTTTGGTTAGGAATTTGGGGATAAATCTCATCACAGTATCGTCACAAAGCAACATGTCTGTACGGTTGGCAAGGAGTCTCTTGGCTTCGAACTCCCTGTACTCAACCTTCAATTGACGAAGGGGGATGATCTGCAAAATTTAATAAGATTCAGACAACTATGCAATGAGGGCAATTTCATGAAGATTTATGATCAATAAGAAGCTAAAAATAAAACTTTTGTTGATATTAAGCAGTTAACAAGTACAAATACTGACCTTTCATAGAAACAGATGCAAAAGAAGTTAATGTAAGACTGATTGAAATGTCACAGTATGAGCAAGTGCCAGACTACAGAGGTTATGTGGCACTACTGAGAAAGACTGAGATAGGGGAAGGGGAAAAAGCACAAATGGGAAAAGTAGTATGAAATTAACTATTATTATTCTAAGTATGAATACAGGTTGATATCTCCCTAACATGACAGAAGCCAAGACTGTGTTCATGTACAAACACTCCCTTGTTTTTCCTTACATCTTTGCCACAACAGATACAACAACACTTTTAACCTTCATAATAATAGCGAGCTTTAAAAGATCAGACAAACTTATGAATCAACTGACAGATGGAGATAGACAAGTATGTTTCATACAGGAAATGCCACATGTATGCTTGACAGTTTCTTGCAGCTTCCCTATTTTCTTATATTCTTATGTAATCACCTTTATCAATTAAAACCTGTATCAGCAGATTCCCCTTACCTCATTGATTAAGGAAGTGGCCTCCTTGATGCGCAACAGTTCCTTGAAGTAGTTCAGGGAGTTCTGGTGATCCTTTTTGATGCCTCTCTGCAAGTCTTTGGTGATGAGAATAACATCTGTGTTGTCTGTCACCAGGCTGTTAGGAAGGTACCTGCAATGCCAGAAGTTCTTTGTAAAAAAAATGCTTGTATTTCAATATAAGATAGTCTGTTGCTTTTTATTCTATATGGAATCCTATATGGATCTATCATCTTTCAATTCACTCATGCACATTTCTGAGTCAGTATTTACATGATGAATCTCAATGATATATGCGTAACAAATGATAAATACATCCATTGATCATTCCCCAGCTCTACTCAAGTACAACAAAATACACAGTTAAGTATACTTCTAGACTCTTAAAGAATCCTCATAACAAAAATAAAGAAGCAGATGTAATTACACCATAACATAACATGACATAGGTCAATCAAAAGTCTACTATAATGTGCCAACATGACCAGATGACTAGACAAGATAAAGGTACAAAATTTCATGAAATACTCCTGATCTTAATCATTGCTGCCTATGCAATCAAATCCAGTATTTGCTACAAGTCTGACTTACACACTGACTGTAGCTGGTCTAGTGAGATGAAAGTCGTCTGTAACATTGGGAAGCTTGCACAGAGTGACTTGTAAGTAGACAAAACGTTCATCTACATCGGTTATATCATGTAAGCTCTTCCTTTCAGTCTTCCCAAATGATGGAAGTTTCCTCAACCCGCTGACAGCTGCCTGCACCTGTTGGTCATGATTCAGTATTAGGAAAGTGATAGTTATTTCTAAGTATATCAGAAAGTTATGATGTATGCGACAGTCTATGTTTTGGAAGATTTTGCCTGAGTTTCTTGATAATTTACCAGATGCACTAGTCATCTCCAACTTAATTTCTCAAGTTCTCTAGTTTATTTAGGGTTTCAACAGGATCTCATTCCATGCCTCCTTTCATGTACCTACAGACATTCTACCAACTTCAAAACAACTAAACATTAAAATAACACCAATACCACCGACACAAATATACAGAGGAAAGTGGCATTAATTAAGTAAGGAAAAAGGCAGCAAACACACTCTTAGCAACACAGCCACTCACCAGTTCAAGGCTGATCAGTTGTGCAGGATCAACCTTTGTAACCTTGTTTTTAGGAGCTTCTTTCACATTATTGGCAAACCTTTTCATCAGCTTCTGGTCCTTCTTTGCTGCCCTCCCAATGCGTTTCACAGAGAGTTTAGGTTTCTTTGCAATATTTTGCTTTGCCTTCCCTCCTTTTGTTTTCTTCTGGTTTCTGATTTTAGACTGTGGACGTCCTTCATTCTCCTTCTTTTTTACTTGAGTTAGTTGGGTTTTAGAATCTGTGGTTTTTGTAGGCTTGGGAACAGAACCTGAAGGGTTATTTTTCTTGATGCCATTCTTGAGATTTTTCTTTGCCCTTAGGGTTGGTTGGGTTTTAGAATCTGTGGTTTTTGTGAGCTTGGGAACAGAACTTGAAGAGTTATCTTTCTTGATGCCATTCTTGAGATTTTTCTTTGCCTTTAAGGTTGGTTGGGTTTTAGAATCTGTGGTTTTTGTGGGCTTGGGAGCTGAACCTGAAGAGTTATCTTTCTTGATGCTATTCTTGAAATTTTTCTTTGGTTTAGTTTTAGAATCTGCAGTTTTTGTGGGCTTGGGAACAGAACCTGAAGGGGTATCTTTCTTGATGCCCTTCTTGAGATTTTTCTTTGGCCGTGGCTTGGATACACCCAGCCGGCTAGCAGCAGCAGGGCCTCTGTTCTTCTTGTTGAGCTTCCTGGTTGGTAGTTTTACCATCTTTATAGTCTGAAAAATTGAATGAAGATGTCACATAACTCAGTTATTACTATTAGAACAGCTTGTCATGATACTGAAATTTTGCTGAGTGGCATAACTGCAGATATGTGCTGCCCTTATATTCATAGAAATAACATCTACCTACCCATACATATATTTCATGAAAGGGTAGTCAACCAAATAAGTCAATCAAGTGAGTTAATGTGACTCGGGTCAAGATGTAGTACAAATCTGTCTATTATATGTACAGTAAAATCCCTCTCATCCGGCATTCGAGTATCCGGCACATTTTTCCCCAAGCCTTAAAATCAATAAAAAATCAATGTGTACTCATAAAATCGATTAAAATTCCCACGCGAGGCATACTTTGTCCCCTCGCCACCAGAGCGCACTGCTTCGCGCCACCCGCGGCCCACTGCACTGTGTTTACTCAGTGACTCAGTCCCACGTGTGCACTGTTTATCGCCTGATGCCTTCATCATGCCTAAAGTTGTAGAAAAGAGGAAGCGTGTTGTGCTTACACTTAAGCAGTTGATCAGATCAGCTGATCTTTGTTATGGTAAGATGTGTGAGTGTAGGGTGGTGATTGTGGACATAATTTCACTTCTATTCAAGTATCCGGCACGTCAGCGGTCCCGTTGATGCCGGATAAGAGGGATTTTACTGTACTTGATATTTATTTAGTACTTATTTTCTCTCTCTTGAAAAGTTTATAAAATCTAGCTTTACTTTATTAAATTAAATTTCCATGAATGAGAAGATATTCAAGAAACAGATCTGATGAAAGAAACACTTGAAAGTTCAAGATTAGAGAGAGAAAAAAATTTAGACTTAATCAAACATCAACCACAATGGGAAGTTTTTGGAACTAATCCACCAGATGTTGTTGGTACTGCATGTCCCCTTGTGACATGAGCTAAAATATTGTTAATGTAAATCCCATGTGCATACAGATGCATAGAATATTGATCATTATGATACTTTTGAAATTTTGCATCAACTTTTAAACATCTTGCATGGATAATTTTGAGAAAAGTTGGTCAAAACAAATATTTTTTATGATTATTTACTAATACTGTTAGCAATATTTTTAAAAATGGCACATTACAAGTCTAAAATCTAGTGATTTGGACAATGAAAAAGATAAAAAAAAAATAAATAAATAAGACTGTACTACGTAGTATGACATAACATACTCAGTAACATCGTGATATATGGATATAATTATTTTCGTGGGGATTTTAGCATTTCTTTCATAACCGGGGACACATGGCAAAGTAATTGAGTACCAAAACAAACATCCCTCAGGACTGCTGTGGCATAACGGGAGAGGAATACAGGAAGCCACAGGTTCATGGAGTAGGAATCAAATGGTTGTCCAACGGTGTTTGTTAACTTAAACCAAGGCCAGCCAGTCAGATGTTTGTTTTGGTTAGATATACAGCATTACTCTTGTCAGGACACTCGAGTTACCTATTTTCAATTAAAATTGTTGTCTCCATATACTAGGAAGTTGATCTATGTAATTTGGAGTTTTACATGGCACAGACATGTTGTCTTCATCTTCTACTGTCATCTACATTAATATGCTTCTGATCAATGGTGTACATTTTTGGAAACCTTAAGATGAAATAAATCTGAATGCCAATTCACTAGAAAATCAACTTGAATATTTTATTCATGGATATAGTTAAATTTTTCCTGTGTTACTACTTAGAACAAATTATGTAGAAAAGTATAATATATAACCTCATTGCATCTTCATGTATATAGAATGAAACTGTAGACATATTTGATATTGCTCCTATGTATGAGGAGGGGACATGTCTGGTGTTGCCATCTGGTAACACTCACTAGTTTACCAAACTCCCCACTCCATCCTCTTGATACCCCTAGAATATTTCTACATTCATGGCAAGGCTGCAGTGTGTCCTACATGACAACATAAATTTTGTTATTGCACGAGACATAATTATTATAAAGAATAACTCTATAATTCTACCACCAAATCTAACTCAACTGGTAAATTTCCAGTTTCACAACAGACTCCATATGTCGGACAAAACTTTTTCCTAATAGTTTTGATCCATTTTTAAGTAATCTGTCATCATTTTGTCACAAATCACTCTGTTGTCATTTTTGCCACTCCGTCCCCTTAACATGAGGAACATAGTAATTTACAACAAAAATTGACTGCAAATTAGTCACAACACATCAAAACTTACCATAAAGAAAGTTTCATCCTTGCAAATACCATTAGTTACTTCAAAACTGCACAGTAAACAGTGTAGACCAGCCACTTGCAATGGTACTCCCAATAAAAAGGCAATTATTATTATTTTTTTAAATCACTGGCAGCATTATTATGCACAGAATGCACCAAGGTATAAAGCAATAGAGGCTTTGAAGGGAGACATGAGGCATGGGCTGGAGTACATTTAGAAAAAGGCACATAAAGGCAACCCTGAGATACAAGGCTAGATAAGAGCAAATGGATGATGAAAGATTAGTGAGAAAGGTGTTTCTGTGGAACATTAGGAGTAACAAGTAAGGGAAGAAGTATGTTAGGATGGTAGTAAAGAGTGGCTTGGAAACTAGTTGGGCTTTTCAACCCAAGGGGAGACATGTTGAGAGTGACTGGAGTATAATTGCTAAAAATGGAGGGGGTCTAGAATGGAATGTAAGAAAGTGGAAGAGTGAGATAGAGTAGTGAAATGTGTGGGACTGAGTGAATGGAAGAATAAAATGGAACAAAAGAATACTTTGGAGTGGTATAGAGAGAAAGAGGCCCCAACATATGAAAAGTGGTATGAGGGAAGCTACGGTGGTGATCTCTTCCAAGCTATGGCACAGTGTATGGATGTGAATGTTACAGATGGTCTGAGTCCCACAGCAAAGTGTACCAGATGTGTGACATGGGAGAGGATGAGACAGTGAAGCATGTTGTGCTGGAGTGTGTGAAGTATGCCAGAAACAGGGATGAGATGATGTAAGTGGTGCTGAGGGAATTGGGGAACGTCAAAGTGGAAAAGACAAGAAGGGAAAAGATAGTGTTGCTGCTGGGACTGTGTGGGGAGACAAAATGAAAGGATGATTGAGGCAGTGAAGGAGTTCCTGGAGAAAATGTGGAGTGTCAGATGTAGGGATTAGTTGCATGAAAGACGAGGTCTGTTTTCTGTTTGCCTTTTTTTTGTTTGGCCTGGCTCAGGAGTAATTCCAAGCCGTTTGTAGCATCTAGATCAAGATCAAGATCATACATATGATCATATGAGCTAGATACAGACTAGGAGACATAGAAACAGACTGGGTGAAGAGTGAGAGAGGAGTTAGGCAGGGCTGTATATTGTCACCAACCCTTTTTAGCCTGTATACAGAGGAGCTAGCAGCCAGGATGAAGAAGAATGAATATAGGGGTAAGTGTGGGGAATGATAAACTATGTGTGCTCCTTTATGCAGATGATGTAGTTGTTATAAGTGAATCAGCAGATGAGCTTCAAAGTTTGTTGGATGTGGTGGATGGCTATGGTAAAGACTTTGGAGTAAGGTTTAGCAGTGAGAAAAGCAAAGTAATGATTGTGAATAGGTCAGAGGATGAAAGTAATGTGGTATGGAGACTTGGAGAGAATGAGTTGAGACAGGTGCAAGAATACAAGTACTTAGGGATGTGGATGAGTCCTAGTTGGTGTGCAAAGGTAAAGAATGAAAAGATAAGTATGGTAAACCAGTGGGTAGGTCGATTGGGAAGCACGGCAAGGATGAGAGCAAGTAAGTATGATGTGTTGAGAGAAGTGTGGAAGAGTGTGGCTGTGCCATGTATAATGTATGGTATGGATGTGATTGCATGGAATGAAAGTGAAATTGATAAGTTAGAAGTGGGCCAGAATAGAATAGCAAGGATGGCACTGAGTGCACCAAGGTGCACAGCAGTTGAAGCCTTGAGAGGTGACATGGGATGGAGCACCTTTAGAGAAAGACTCACAAAAGCCACACTTTGGTACAAGATTAGGCTTGAGAGAATGGATGATGCAAGAATAGCAAGGAAGGTGTACCTGTGGAATGAAAGTGGAAGCAAATGGAGGAAGAGATGCATGAGAATGACAGACAGGAATGGATTGCAAGTTGTGTGGGCGATAAGAATGGCAGGGAGGAATCAAAATGAGCGTGAATGGGTGGTAACAAGAGGAGGCAGAGTGGGAGCCGAATGGGATGTGAGAAAATGGAAGAATGAGATAGACAAAGAAGTGAAATGTGTGGGACTGAATGAATGGAAGAATGAAATGGAAAGAAAGAAGACCCTGGAATGGTACAAGGAGAAAGAGGCCCCGAGGTATGAAAGGTGGTATGATGGAAGCCTGGGCGGTGATCTTCTCTTCCGAGCGAGGGCACAGTGTATGGATGTGAATGCAATGAGTTACAGGTGGTCTGAGTCCCGCAGCAAAGTGTGCCAGATGTGTGACATGGGAGAGGATGAGACAGTGGAACATGTGGTGCTGGAGTGTGTGAAGTATATATGCCAGAGACAGGAATGAGATGATACAAGTGATACTGACTGAGTTAGGGCATGATAGGAATGAAAGAGTGGAGAAGACAGGAAAGGAATGGTGTTGTTGCTGGGACTGTATAGAGGCGAATGAAAGGATGATTGAGGCGGTGAAAGAGTTTCTGGAGAGAATGTAGCATGCCAGATGTATGAACAATTAGGATAAAGGATGCTGTTTGTTTCTCTTTTTTTTTTTCCCCCTTCTACAGGAGTTGCCGATCCAAAGGCCTGGCTCAGGAGTGATCTTGTGCCACCTGTATCATCAAGATCAAGATCAAAATACCTAACCTGACCGAAGCTAACCTAACAAACCAACCCAAACTAAACCTAACGATAACACGTCCAAAAGAAAGCCAATAATTTTTTTTAAAATCGCTGACAGTATTGATTTGCGACACACATATAAGGGGCTCAAAATAATCACCATGAGGAGTTCTAGCCAATTAGACACGTCAAGAAAGCAGAAGTGAATTTCTATTGACTGGAATAATACCACTCAACCTAATATGACTAGTCAAGGTGGTAGATGTGGAAGGACGCGCTGGTGCTCCTTGATTGGCGGCTATTCCCAGAATATTTTCACTGCTGACTATCCTACATTTCGTCCTAAACCTGGCTGGTGGCCGAACACTACCCACAAGGAGCACCATCTTAAATAATCCAGCTGGACTTACGGTGATGGTGGCAGTCGAAACCTAGCCACGGTAAATAAGCTAGAGGACAGAATCCCACAGTTCTTAAGAGAATTTTGAGAAAGTAACTGCTGCCCTACGTGTAGCTGAGGTCGTCCTAAACTCAGGTAACAAGACCCAAACCCCAACCTTTCAGTAACAAAACAAGTAGGTACTCTCTATGATACTAACGTTGGCTCAGGATAACGTCAGCCTCCAGGTGGTCTTGACCCCAGGTGCGCTCTTATGCGCTGTGGAAAGCGGAGCAGGTGGTGGAGCGATGCAGAGGAAGACTCATCAGACACCACTACTCACACGCAACACATGTGTTCTCTTAGTCTTGATCTTGGTTGTGTAGCTGACGAGACTAATCTCTCTCTAGGGACAGATCTTTACGATTTTGGACCGCTTCTGTGCCGCACCTCCACTACATTTAAAAGTTAAAGTTACACGGGTTCTTAAGAATTTTTTTTTTATGGAGGGAGTGCCAGATTGCCAAGATTTCTACATTAATAAGGGAAGAAACGCTTTTGAGAACTCGTCTAGTCTTCTCAGTGGTCTTTGAAAATAACCATAGTGAGAGAGCATCCATGCTGATCTCTGTATCATTTCAATTTTAGTGTATGTACCGCCAAACCAAGCAGGCTTTTATAGCTATAACTCTTGTGAAAAATTGCAAATAAATTAATTAATCAAATAAATAAATATATAAACAAAACGAATAAAAAAACAATAATCACCATATGATTATAATTTAAGTATTGGCCATATCACATTATCTCAAGTACTCTTCCTTTCTCTACCATACATATACCAACAACACTATCCAGGCGCTCTCTCTCTCTCTCTCTCTCTCTCTCTCTCTCTCTAAAGATACGCAAATATTAAAAATTTAGAGCCACATAATACACTTCAAAAGTAGACCTTCATATGTCCCGCGCAGTATCACCTCTCGTCTAGAAATATTCATCACAAACGTTGACTTTAACTCTGGATATTCTCAGTGAGATGATAAATTTTTTCCCATTCTTCACATTTATAATGTTCAATATACCTCATAGCTATTCAGTTTATTAGAAGCTTTAGTATCGTAAGAAACCTTACTACTACTACTGCTGCTGCTGCTACTACAACTACTAATACTGCAACTACTACTACTACCAATTTTACATACTAGTCTTGTAGTTTGTTTTCCTAGGTACTTCTAATTTCAATAGCGTATCATAATGTCATGGATTGGGTTACCTAATACTTACCACTGATTGCATACACTTCCTGGGTCAGTCTTTGGGTAGACAAGGGTAGAACACTTAAAGGACAACAGAGTTATATTTTGATGAGGTATAATTACACACAGTATATTATATACAAAGAAAAAAGGCCTGACTAGTTAAACTAACACCTGTTGCATGTAATTGGCACACAGGAATGTCTGTCCCTTACAGACACCATGATGTGTCCAACTGAATTACCGCCTGTGGCATGTAAGCAGCACACAGGAATGTTTATCCCTTAGACAAAACATATCCAACTGAATTAATACCTGTGGCACATGAGCAGCACACAGGAATGTCTGTGCCCTACAAACATCATGACAGGCCCATGTGGGCAGTGAATGAGAGAGGACTGAGTTGCATTATGAGAGCATGGTGTTAAACTAAGTTTCAAGAGTACTGAGATAGTAAAAAGCAACTGCACATTGTATTATCCTGAGTGAACAAAGGAGCCGCAAGCCACATAGTCACCAGGTGGCTGGATACACAAAGGAGCAGCGAGCACATCGTCACCAGGTAGCTGGATATGGCTACAGGGCTGAATTTACCATCAAATTACTCACTCCTCCAAACTGCTTTGGTGAAGGACAATTTCATCAGCCAGGGCTTTGGGGTTATTGCTGCCTCTCTGCAGGGAGTAAGTATGCGCCACATCTCACTGGCAGAGTGACCAAGCAAGGAGTGAGGTCACAAGGTTGTCAGTCCTGACCCCCTCCCCTTTGGCTGCATGCATAGAGTTTACCTAGGAGTACTCCACCCACCCGTACGCAGAGCAGGTGGTTCTCTGCACAGAAAACTATTGCCCCCATAAAAGTCGTGCTCGTGTGCCCTCACATCATAGTTCTGGAATATCTTCAGCTTTCAGTATCATTACAATTTTCAGACTTGCCTGGTAACTCAAACTTATTCCATCTTTCCTTTGATTTCTGCAAGTTGAGGAATGTGACCTAACCAGCTGATGGCACTGATATGGAGGCCAATCTCCTGCACCAACCAGACCAGCTGGTGACATTGATATGGAGGCGTCTCCTGCACCAACCAAACCAGCTGGTGACATTGATATGGAGGCCAATTTCCAGCATCAACTTGCCTCACCCATCAATACAACTTGTAGTGTGGGTGAATCTTGTGTGTCCAACTCATGGAGTGATAATGTTATCCCTTACTGAGCAGTTCAGTAAGTTCTAAACATCCTAAATATATTACTATGTTCTCTGAAGACTTTTAAAGTATATCTGAGCAAGGGAAATACATCTGTTTCATTTTGAATTTTCTTTTATTCCATTTTGTGACAATGAGAAAAAAAAGCACCAGAGTAAACAGAGGCATAGTTTTGCCTGACTGATGATTGAGAATTAAAGAAAATATACTAAAACAAGGCTGATTGAGAAATGGCTAAGTCCTGATGACAAGTATAATTAATTATGCACCTACTAGTATTAATTCCTATGTCCTATACATGTCTATTCCGGGTTCAACAAAAAAATAAGAAATAATAATAATAAAAAAATAGAATGTTACTCACCTTATCCATCTCTAGCCTAAATCACTATTCTTTACTAGCTATATCAAACTTAAGATGGATGGTGTCTAAAAAAGATACACATACTAACACAAACACCTTTGTACTCAGGTTTATAAGGCTTTCTCTCCCTGCATCTCTGATCAACCCATTTTTAGAATAACAAAGAAACATGTAGCCACACAACAAGAATGGAATGGTGATTCAATGGGAAACAGGATTTCTTTGGAAGAGTGAGTCCTTGTAAATTAAATGGTGAGTCACTATGAGACTGCTGCTACTGCCCAAGTCACTACTACTGCAACTTTTACCTCCAACACCTAGCTGCCACATCTGCCTGAAAAACAAAGAAAATTCTATAACAATTAATTGTTTTAAGTTCAGATGAATCAACTAAATATTGATGAAGTAAGGAATAAGGCATTTAGGAAGACCAAACAGGTGAGGAGAAAAAACAAGGATGTAAATGAGCAGTGTGTCAGCTATAATCAAGGGAAAAAGATGGTGGATATCAATATTATAAGGAATGTTTGGAGAGGATATCACTTTAGGTAATTCAACAAACAAGGAATTTGAGAACAAGAAACAGCCAAGAGCCATTACTACCATTCTAGATGCCCCTCCCCTGAGTAAGAGATATGGAGCATGGCAAGAGGATAACCTCCTAATGTTTTCAAACATTTGTGAGCACTGTACTGTAGTGTGCAAAGCTGAAGTGTTTGAGCAGGAACATATGGAATCCTAGTGATCCCTACTGTGGGAGTTTTAAAGAAATAATTATCTAAATTGATAAAACAAGACTTACTTTACTTATGCTATTGAGGATTGGTACTGTTTTCTTCTTTGATCTTTTCTTCCTCCTTTACTGAATGGACTTCCTCCTTCACAAGAGTCTTACTCTTATGTGGCGATGCTTTGCTAAGCCAGGCAGACATAAACCTGCTGCCAGCTGTGTTTGGAGGTTTCCTGTGTGTAAAAGTTAAACAGGTACATCAACTGCCTGTCATGGAGTGCAAAATAACACAAAAATAAAAGACAATGCTGCTCCATCAAGTTTCTTCACAAAAGCAGCATGCCACTTATTAGATGCAAAGGGTTTGTTACACAAAATCTCTCTCTCTCTCTCTACTCATCATATGCCTATTTTTACTCCACTCACTTCCTTATATCCATATATATATATATAACTAATAAATAATCAGACTGTCTTCCATACATCTCAAACATTTATTCTTATTTCTCATACTCACTTGTCAAGACTGACAGGCTGTTGGAGGTCTGGTTGTTGGTTGCGGGAATTGTTTACTTCTGTGGAGACAGGATGCCACTCTAGCTCAGCCTCATCCTTTAGTCTCAGCATCTGAAGAGCTTCTTTGTAGTTAACTCTTGCAGAATCTAGCCACATCTAATTTTGGAGAAAAATATAATCACCACTTCACCATTATGGACTGCATTAAGATATATATATCTCTCAGCAAATTTATAAATTATTATTTTAACCATTTATGAACAAGGACATTATCTAAACAATGCCGTACTGCATATGTATGGCAAAGTGTACCACACCACTGCATTGCTGAAGTCAGATATGGACACCCTCCAGTCCACCAAACAACATGGGTTTTCACTTGTAACTCAGAACAAATGGGCAACAGTTCATTCCACCAGTCTGCCTTTACAATCAAAACCATCCCATCCATGAATTTGATAATAAGAGCTGGACTTGCATAAGGAATGCCATAAAATTAAACCTAGAAATTCCAACTTTATAACTCTTGGGAACCAAATCAATCGTCACACAGCCAAGATGCACATGCTCTGATGCACCCTTGATAAATGTGAGGAAAAGCTGATATGCCTCAAGAGGCATAGATGTATTCAAGGCATCACTCAAAACTGCATGAGAGGCTCTGTCTGCATTGTAACTGACACTTTTAGTGACACGTCTTACCTCAACCTCCTCATCTGTCTCCAAGATGACTGGGACACGAGTGTGCAGGACAGAGAACTTTTTGGATGCCTCAGTGGTAAGAACAGAATAACTCATTACTTCTTCACCCTGATGGATAGAGGAGGCAACATTATCTTCCATTTCTACTGGAATACTGATGTTCTTTCTTGTAAAAGACATAATATTCTATGCCTTTAAAAGTTTTTTTTTGGAAGCAATCCTTTATGTACAGCAGCATAACTAAGCTTAATAAAATTTGTAATCCAGTAGTGTCAGAAATACAGGAAATAGGAAAGAAAGGTTAGAATGCGTCTCTTTCCTATTAATTTTTCTCACTACGAAATCCTTAAATATACTCACCATTCAATATTCTCACAACAACTTCAATTTTAGCCATATCAGTCTTGATGGCACACTCTGTTACACTTCTGGATTCAACAAAGCCACCCTTTCTCTCACTCTTTCTCTCTCCACACCTGACCTTCCAAACTCAGATCTATCCTTGGCAGATTCACCTATGCCTTCATTATCTTAGTTTCACACAGGTAACTCATCTAACCTTGGTCTAACAAACATTCCCTATCTCTCCTCTCAAAGCCTCTCTCATATCACATTCATGCACATTCAATGACTCAACCAATAGAGTTCAGCAAGAAATGAGAATGGAATACCCAAGACTCAGGTTATAATGCCACAACTACATTTCATTTGGCTTACTTCAGAAGACTTCCAATATGAAAAGAGTCCAGCCATTTTCAAGAGCTGAGGGCCCTTCCAGCCTTCCTCTTCACTCCAGACATCTGGTTTGTCCCAAGAGTCTCTGTCCCAAATCTTAATCTGTAAAAAGGGAACTTGTAAGACACAATACTGATCTGTGATGCAAAAGATTAATTAACAACAAACTTTCTTTACAAAAGTTGAAGCATTTCATTTTCATAATCAGTGAATCAGTGAGGTATTTATTCCTTCAAAGTGAATTAGGAGTACTGTTAGAAAGTGAATGAGTTATAAACAACACACATTTTGTCATCACTGAACAATTCTATAGCACATTTCTCAGTAAAATTTGTATAAAAAACTAATACAACTGAGGAATATTAAACATTCCAAGCTTGCATGCCAGAGAGAGAGAGAGAGAGAGAGAGAGAGAGAGAGAGAGAGAGAGAGAGAGAGAGAGAGAGAGAGAGAGAGAGAGAGAGAGAGAGAGAGAGAGAGAGAGAGAGAGAGAGAGAGAGAGAGAGAGAGTCTTACCTCTTTGGGTTGTGAAGCATATATAAAGTATGGCTGTTTGTTTTTTGTTCCTTTTGTTGACTGCCATTCATAAAATCCATCACACAACACAACACACCTGAGAAAGTAAATAAAAAATCCATAACAAAAAGAATAACCAGAATTCTTTACATGTCAGCACCATTACAAGAGATAAGCTCTAGCAATGATGACTGCACAGTAAAATGAATATATTTATTGGGGCGTTCCCTGTGAGAAGAGTTGTCAGCGACCATCAGCAGTTTTCATGTAAGGGCTGGTCAACACTCCCACAGCTCTCTGGAGAAGCACATTATAAAAATCCCTCTCATGAGACATCTTGATGTACTGTACTTTATATGGCTACAATAAATTAATCCTAAGTGTTCGTGCTAACTTTATTTATGGCATCTGATGATGTACACTTTACAGAACAGTTATTATAAGCTAAATACTTGCAACTAGGCTCTCAGCGTTTTCACATTTATTTCTAGTCTAATGCTGCATATTTAGTTTGAAACATTTTCTACTGGTTTCTACAAGGATTAATGATTTATCTGGCATATCAACAAAAGAATTGAGCAAGTATTATTTGTGCTGCCAGGATCCTGTGACGGCCAAAGTCATGCCAAGACAAAAGGCCTGGCCGTCATCAGACATGCCAACTTCAAAATACCAAAAAACCCAAGGCAGAAGATACGAGTTTTCAGTGCTGTTGTCAAACCCAGGTCTATACATGTCCTGTGGTTGACTGCACGAACTTGTCACAAAAGAACCAAATTGTGAAGGAATAGGTTGTATTTCCAAAGAAAAAAGTGGCAGCTCAAGGAAGACATTGGGAGACATGATATAAACAGACAAGCGGCAACTCAGGGAAGGGATTGGGAGACACGATGTAAACAGACAAGCAGCAACTCAAGGAAGGCATCGGGAGACACAATGTAAACAGACAATCTTCACCAGTGTCCTTGCATGTGCCAGGATTCATAGTTTTATGTTCATCGTATAACTTAAATGGATAAAGTAAACTAATATAGAAAGGAAAAATAGCATTCATCCCAAGGTGATACATCCCGAACCCAAGACAATGTGTGTTAATATTTAGCTCGTTTTGCCACATTTCTTGTCCTCTGCTTGATGATGGTGGCTAAGAATGTTCCTATTTTATTAGTTGGTTTGATAGCACACAGATGATGTAAAGATCTTTTTTTCAGATGACTGAA
The DNA here is from genome assembly GCF_035594125.1 of Scylla paramamosain. Taxonomy (NCBI): domain Eukaryota; kingdom Metazoa; phylum Arthropoda; class Malacostraca; order Decapoda; family Portunidae; genus Scylla; species Scylla paramamosain. Next base: position 18,438,801 of record NC_087174.1, on the reverse strand, counting down.
GTCCGCTGATGAATCTGGCAGTTTTTCCAGACCACAGCGAACGTCCCAGTTGGAGATATCACAATTTCAGGTTCATACTCTCAGCAGTCAGATGTCTGTAGCAATATTCTCCTAGTAGAAAATAAGATGTGGACAACTCTAAATCTCTTAATTTATGAATACTTTTCTATATACTAATGATCATTGTATTTTTCTCATTCTTTTCTCTGTGTTGGATATTATATATATGTACTCTATCATATAATATATACATATATATATATATATATATATATATATATATATATATATATATATATATATATATATATATATATATATATATATATGATAACTGCGAGTCCTTTCCTATATTTATTTCAGCCATAAATGGATGCTTTCAATTTTCTATTGAATCAGATTTACAGACTGCCACGACACACACAAACACAGTCATCATCCCTAGTTTTGTTAATACTGACACCCCTTGCTCACCACCTAAAAAAATGTACAATCATGTGCCTGGCAGCATTACAGGATTCTGCCCAAGGATGCCACTGTTTCATAATGTATGCCATTATTTCAACAGTTACTGACTCTGATATGTATTTTCTTTATGTTATTTGGCCTAAGTATAGTATCTTTTTTCCTGCACAAACTGGCTGTTTTAACGTGTGTAACAAGGCTCTCTACGGGGATTTGTTATATTACCTTTTACATGTTGTAGCTTTTACTCAGCAAAGATATACTATAGTATTATTACAATCATATACTCCAGATAATGAAAACTTCATTGAAGTACAGCCTCAACTCATGAATGAGAAAATAAAAATCATAACTTGTTACTCTTAACTCTTTGTCCACAATGCTGAGGGACAATGCTGGCAACAGCTAACATGTGGTACAATTATTCTCTCTTCTTGTATCTTCTCCACATACACCACATAATCACAACTCCCTGTGCTTTGCCTAACCCGCCCATTTTCTTTTTACATAGTTCCCATTTGCACTTCCTTATCCTTCATTTTATTCATGTATTTTACACACATATTGCTTACACACCTCCCTTTCATTACATTTAACTTCCTCTTCCCTGTTGCTCACAATTTCTTTTGTTCAATTAAGCATATGCTTATATAAAGGCTGGCCCTAATTCATATATACATAAAACATATGTAACATGCACTCAAATATTTCAAATGTTTCAAATGTCAGCATCACAACTATAACAAGGATTAACAGTTCCTACCTTTGGCCCTTAGCAAGGCAAGGCTTGTAGGTAGCCTTGGTCTCAACATCTTCCAGTCTGCTATTAGTTGTGCTGTAGCCATGTCCTTCCGCAGATGGGCCCTATGTGGATTGCAAAACATATCAGTAATTTTTAACCATTTATCATAAATGTGATCTCTAACCAGATCTGGGCCTTACAAAGACTTTTCTATCCCTCTATGAAGCATGTCAGGCTCACTAATACTATCTACCTATCTATCTTAATACTTTTTGGACAGCTTTTACTATGTGCAAGAAATATGGTGGAAGTATTCTTCCATCCTGAGTCAAAGATTTACTAACCAGGCATAAATGAGTACAGTATCAAAAATATCACCCACAACAATGCAGATTCACAACTAAATCTGTAAACACTGCTCATAAGCCACTATATAAATATATATAATATAAAAATAAAAAGTTACCTTATGGAAGGGAGGAATGAGTCCCCATTTCATGGGTTGAATGATCCTCTGAGGAGGCTGTTCCTCCCCCTCCTGTGACCTCTTCACTCCACGCTGCTGGTGTTCACTGGAAAAACAAATAGGGTGTTGAATATAGCTTTCATACATAGTTTCCATCATATACAAATTACTCACACTAGATGCCACACTAAATTATCTCATCAGCAGCCTAGACGTTAGCCAGCAGCAACAGTTACATTACAGGGCAGTTTAAAACAGCACTCAATTTAAGGAGTGTAATAATACACATGTATGTCAGCATAGACAACCCAACTTACGAAACAAGGAGCTGTGGTGAAAGAGATGAATAAGTATGGTCTCAAGGTAGGGAAGAAACACAAAGCACTAGTACAGACAAAATCAGTACCATCTATATACCCAATTTTCAAATATATTTGACTAAAAATACTTCACAAATTGAGCTTTAAGATGCCATTTCAACTAGTTAAAATTCAGCAAGCATTGTGTTCTTCTAGTCCACATGGTAACAGATAATGACTGGCTTGTTTTTGCATTTTTCACTTTGGTCATTCTTCTAGTGAATTCTGGCACAGAATTGAGAACATGAAACTTGAGAATTCATTCTATTTTTGTTGTAATGAATAAAATAATGGAGAAAGAGGGCATGGCATTGCAGATAACACAAACCTTATGATGACAGGTGTGAAGCGTGAAGGAGCCATGTTAGTAGAGGGACTGTATGACTGGTTGTTGGGATGGTCTCTCCAAGCCAAAGGTTGGTACTGCTTCTGGCCATCTGCTCCCACTGTGCGAATGCTACACGCCCTGCACAATTCATCAGGCGCCAGGGTGCTGGAAAAGTAAATTGTGTGTAGTAGATCCTAAATATATGTTGATATTTATGTAAAGATATGATTATATCTTCAGACTGGAGAGAGAGAGAGAGAGAGAGAGAGAGAGAGAGAGAGAGAGAGAGAGAGAGAGAGAGAGAGAGAGAGAGAGAGAGAGAGAGAGAGAGAGAGAGAGAGAGAGAGAGAGAGAGAGAGAGAGAGAGAGAAGAGTGGAATCTAAAACTAAAATAGATGCACCATGACTGCAGTTTAAGCAAAGTACCCAAGGCAAAATATGCACCAGGGGGCATATTTCATTGGGTAACCAATGAAATATAACTGCACACATCTTTGCTTGGGCACCTCCATAAACTCCCCAAAACAGATCTGGCAAGGTTTCCATGCCAACTAATACCAACTGCCAAGCTCTTCAAACTGAGTCTGCACAAAACCTGGTTAATCTTACCTATAGCGGCTCCTTGTGGATCAGCTAAATTCTTCCTATATGGTTATCAATACTCACTGTACAACATGTATGCTGGTTTTGTTTGGGAGGTTGCTCACGGTTACATTAATGATGTGATTCATGTTGTGTCACATCACAAACTCTGAGTCCATGCCAATAGGCTCGCTTGGAGGTATACAGTGTAATGCGTGTGTTAGTATATTGGTATGCAGGTGCTGTGACTGCATCATGTCACCACAGTAACTAGTCCCATGGCAGGTATTTCATTCACTGCTGTATTATTTACTGATATTTCTGTTGCACTGGATGCAAATTAACTGTCATATTAATATGTGGTCAAATAAGGCTTTATGCATGACACATTTGTACTGCATGTAGGGCTACTATTTCAAATGGCCGGTGTAGTTTAGAATTAGTCTGCATTTAGTCCTCTGCAAGGGTATGAAATGCAGCAGAGGAGTTGCCACGTCAGTTCTACCTTCATTATGGCGTGAGACAGAAACACGGACTGCAATTTGGGTCTAATCAACTTTTTCTTGTGCTACAGTGGGAAACCATGGGATCTGTACATTTTAATTTTGAGAGTACTTCTGAATCATTCTTATTAGTGTGGTGTGCTGATGTAATATTAAGTTAGATTAGTGTCCATAAGGGGGTTTCCAGGGGGAGCAAAGCCCCCAGCTAGTTCATGTTAGGTTAGGTTAGGTATGTTAGGTTGGGCAATGCTAGATTAGATTAAGTTGGGTAATGTTAGGTTAGGTTAGATAATGTTGGATTAGAGTCCTTAAGGGAGGTTAGGTAATGTTCGGTTAGGTTTGTATGGAGGGAGCGATATTTCGTTTGTAGACTTTCTTGATGTTTCACCCAAAAATGGAGTTTTCTCCTTAGACTTTTAAGGATTCCCAAAACTTGGCTTATTTTGGCATTCTCCACCCTAAAACCCTGCTTTCCCACCGTCCCCAAGCTTGCTATTCCTGGAGAGGGGTGGGAATAAAATACAAAAGGAGCCGCTATTTGTTGAGATTTCCAGAACCTCAGGAACACTGCTGCATGAGCATGAATGCGTGATCAGTCTGAATCTCGTACATGGAACACAGCAGTTCCACCACTTGTTGCGCTGCCTTGATATCTCTGTCTGGGAAGTGGCAGGCACCCCGAGGAGACGAGAAGCTGGGGGTTGAGCAGTCACAATTCTCCTCTCTTAACCTGCCTCTGACATGACACTGGAGAAATCAAACGAGGATGAACACAAGAGAAGTCGTCAGTTGCTAGGGTCAAAGTACCTCGTGGAAGACTCCTAACAGGTACAAGTATTGTTGTCAGGCACAGTCAGGAGTGAAGGCAATCACGGTGACACTTACCAAGCTGTCCTGCCACACATCACTATCAGGAGGCTGTGCTGGTGCCTTCTTTACTGTCACCCTCCCCTAGTGTTGCTGGCTGCTGCTGCTGCTGCTGCTGCCCGCCAAATGTTCAGTGTTGCAAGGATCGCTGAGTTTTCGCTAAAGTTGCTACACGTAACAGAGAGAGAGAGAGAGAGAGAGAGAGAGAGAGAGATACTTTGATGCATTTTGATGCTTAGAAAAAAAATGTAGACAGCTCACAAGTCTTGCTGTTTTGTTGTTGTTATTTATTATTATTATTATTATTATTATTGCCATGAATCATACACTTGTTCCCAAATAATCACTAAATGCATGTAAAAATTCCTGATAAAACTCATGAATCGGTAAAATTGGTTTCAGTCGTCTTCCTCCCCCATCCCACCACCATTGACGCTAAATGTAGCAGCAAAGTAGCTAAGCTGGTAACATCTCAAGGTTCCGTCAGTGACGTCATAATTATGAAGCAACACTGGGACTTGTCTCGACTTGTGGTGTTTTAGTTATAAATAGACTTTTTTTTTTTAGCCCCGTATTGTTATGGTTATGTTGTATGCATGTACTAATTAGAATAACGGCTGGTTCACAATTTTGGTTCCCTGTGCTGGATGTTTTTCATTTTTTTTTTTGCTTCATGAATGATGACCGTTCACTCATTTGATTCAGTAATATATACTATTCGCCTGTTACATTATCATTGAAATGACTATTGGTATTTATTTATTTTCGTGTAATATCAGTTGAGTATGCTACTCTGCATTTCCTACTTATGGCCACAAAAATAAGTGAATGAATCATGGAGGTATTATGGAAATAATACCTCCTCGGAATAGATAAACAAATAATATTTGGGGACCCGTTATCCACTGGGGGTAACGGTTCCCAAATGCAAAATCAAAAGTCCTCCGTTGGAGTTACCGTCATACCGGGTAGCCTGAGAGCCTTGGGAAACCGGACGTAAAACCGAAAATAAAAATTAAAATAAATAAATAAGATAAGCAATTAATAATTCATTCATCATACTGACTATAACATTAGTCATGCCTGCATTTCTATCATGCCATTACTCTTCAGCACTGCCTAAATTCTACATCCCTTTATTCGTAAGTATTGCCAAAACAATTCGACATTTCGGCATAATTTAAATCTTTCTCTTGCTTTTTTGCCTTGACAGCTAAATACAGTAGAAAGTATCATCCTCTGTGCTTTTCGCACTCATTGCATCTTATATTCAGGGACAGTGCTTTTTTACATGTTTCTCCTCCTCACAAGTAAACATAATATGTTGCAGAAATTCTACCTTTCATTTTCTTCAGAACCTGTGTGCTATCCTGCTTCTCCTCTTTTCTCCATTCGATATTTAACTAAGGATCACAGACAATAAATGAATAAATAAGTGAAAACAACAAGACTTTAGGTTCTTCCTGGCGTTTACTAATTACTTTTTTTTTTTTTTTTTTAAGTAGGAGGGACACTGGCCAAGGGCAACAAAAATCCAATAAATAAAAAAAAGCCCACTGAGAATCCACTTGGTGCCAAAGCATGTACTCTGTCATCCTTGGATAGGAGGCTTCTCATCCACCCAAGACATCTATTCCTCCACCAGAAAGATGACCGAATAATGCATGCACTCACAGAGAGAGAGAGAGAGAGAGAGAGAGAGAGAGAATCACTCCATTACCGACCATCAGCACACACCAAGAAAGCTCCAGCCACGATTTGCTGAGCTTCCTTGACACACACTCAATTACTGTCTAGTCCAGTAAAGTACCATGCATGAACAATTTAAAAATGTCTTATCATGGACAGTTGAGGAGATGCTTTCCTGAAGATATGTTGCTCAGTATATAACACTGACAACTTTTTTGATAGTATCTGTATATATTCATAGGTAATGAGAGAAGTAATGTTGGCTGGGCTCTTCCACAGGTGAGGTTTGGTGCCTTCCATAATATCATGTGTCGGGTTCTCGACCTTTTGCAGGCTGCCGCCCCCTGCCACCCCCACCCCCCAAAAAAAGCTGGTTCAATGCAGCTGGGCCCCCTCCTCCCAGCACCACCCACCCTTCCCAATTATGCCACCATAGACAGATAAATAGAATCAGATAGATAGATAGATAGACAGAGGGAGGGCATAACAGCTGGACCTCCTTTGTACTTTGTACTTTATGATTTTCCTCTCCTGTCCTGTGTTCACGCCCCCACGGGAAAGTGTCCACGCCCCCCCCCCCCCGCCCCTTGGTTGAGAACCACTGCCACATGTCATCTTTTGTATTCATATCTCCATATCTTCTACAGATGTCAATACTCAAAAACTATCATATTTTAAAATTCTAGATAAAACATTATCAACCAGCACTTAAAATTAGCAATAAATGTAATTTTTGTTTTTTTCACATACTTGCAGACTGAGGAGATTGACAGACGGTAAGGTGGGGCAACACATAATTATTACACTTGTGATACCATAAACTTATTTCTTTCTTTCACTGACTTATGAAAACATTAGGTTAATGCTGCTGACTTTCCCTGACTCCATTAACCTCCACCATATTCACATTTGGAGGCAAGGCAGTGGCTGGAACAAGCAAAGCTGACTTACCACTGCCAAAGTGTGTGGACAAGTCTTTCGTTGTGGGTTTGTCTAACTCCTAAGGATGTGTCTCCTCACTGCCTACAGCCCACACACCATTAACATTTTTGTCAATTTCTGAAAGATGGACCCGCTCAATTTCTAGTCTAATTTCTCTGGGAGAATCTATATCCATGTCATGATACTTGTGCATGTGCTGAGACAGGTCTTCATTACTACCTAATGTTGCACAAGGCACATGCATATTGTGACAAATGACTACTATTTATATGGCTTGATAGCATCTCCTTTCCACTGCCTCCATTATCTGTTACTTCATGGACAGATATTCTGTGTTTATAATTCATGCTCTGATGTAAATTTCTCGGAACACAATGGGCAAATAATGCTGCTTTTTCTTATATGAGTGACAACATAATTCTTATAAGTTAATTTAGTGTTAAATGTCTTTTTACATTTCTTACAAGTAAACAAACCAAGCTTTGAACCAGGAATCTTAGTCTGATGGACTCTCATAGCCCTAAAGGTCATTAAAGAGAAATCACATCTGTCACAGTTATGTCTTGGTTTTGTGTTATCATGTACTTTTGCAATATGCTTTTTCAATAAGGATTCACAATCGAATTGTTTATCATAGATTGAACAAGATAATCGCCTTTTTGCGTGTTCTATCTTCATGTGAATGTAAAAAGAACTCATTTTCGTGAATTCCTTGTTGCACAACTTACATACACTGTCATGATCTCTTCTATGTGCCTAAAATAGATCCTAGCACCACTCCACATATTTCACATGGGCCACTGAATTGCTGCTGGTGTTTCAACAGGTCTTTCTCTCTGACATAAACTTTCCTGCAATGCTGACAAAAATATGGGTACCTCTTGGCTCCTTCATGTTCTTTGTGATCTCTGACATTGTGTGCTCTTAGGAAACTGGGCTTTGAATATGCCTTCACGCAAATTTCACATACAAAGTTCTTTTCTTTACTGTTGGGTGGAAGATGTTTCCCTTCCCACTCTTTCTTAAAGGCCAGGTCAATATTTTCATGATCTTCATCATCCACTTCATCATCAGTTATCCAGTCATCTTCATTTTCTGATCCCTTCACAATACTGCTCACTTTATCTGATGTCTTGTTGCCTTCTTTTGTTGATGACAACTGTTTGTAGGAGATTTTCTTGAATTGCTTTTATCCAAAGAAAACATACTTGGAAAAAAGTTTGTTTCTGGTGAATTTTTTATTCCTTCACTTTGCATGTCTCTTCATATTTTGCCAGAAAGCAGAATCATCATCTGAAGTACACTCAGTGTCTTCAGGGTCAATTTCAGCATTACCTGAAAAAAAAAAATAAATAAATAAATAAATAAATAAATAAATAAATATATATATATATATATATATATATATATATATATATATATATATATATATATATATATATATATATATATATATATATATATATATATATATATATATATATATATATATATATATATATATATATATATATATATATATATATATATATATAAATCTTTGCAGTGAATACATGAAGACAGCAGAGATAGTTTGATTGAACACTTTCAAAGAGACAGAACTGATGGACATGGCACAAAAGTAATGCTCCACCAAAACTTTAAACGTGACACCTGGGCATGAATCATAAAATCCTACACCTGGGTTTTACAGTCATCAGAGAGAAACGTCTTTCCTCAATGGCAAGGAAGTCAGGATCATGGTAGATGAGCATCTGGATGCTACTGCAGTTTTATTTGTAAAATACTATCCCTAGACTCATAATCACATATGCGCACAACATACCTCATCCAGCAAGTGAAGCTATAATAACATACGCAGATTATGTAATGCAAATTGGCTGATAATTAAAAAACTTCAGAATATCATCAAACTTAAGGAAAAACAATACATATCAGAACATGAAGAAGAATGGAAGATAAAACTAATTATACAATCATTCAATATATATACGAGTATATATATATATATATATATATATATATATATATATATATATATATATATATATATATATATATATATATATATATATATATATATATATATATATATATATATATATATATATATATATATATATATATATATATATATTGGAGGAGGAGGCAGTAGACACCTGCCGAAACGATAATTACTCCCAGTGAGGTCTAAAGCACTGTTCAGGGGTTGGTGTGAACTTATCATTAAACCCAGCTGTGACCTCACTGAACGTTTCCCTTTGTGACTCACAACACAAGGGGGCAGTCACAGCCTGCCCTCTAAAGACAACTCTCTTCCTACACACAAAACTACAAGCACCTAATAACACACACCCTTCACTCAAATTATCATAATTAAAATTATCATGGCGACTCCTACACCAGCCTCGGAGTCCCCATCTGGGGAGGGGACTATAAATGTCCCCAGGTTGGACTGCCTTTCTGTCAACGACCCTAAGTGTCTTGACACCTCCCTCAACTTTTTCTTCATTAACTTCTGCAACATTCGCGGTCTAAGATCTAATTTTCAATCTGCAGAACACCACCTCTCCTCTTCTAAACCTCATCTTCTTTTCCTCACTGAAACTTGTGTGGTTGTTAGCTAGTTGTGGCAAAGAGTGAATGAGCGAGACTTGTGTGAGGCATGAATACGTGTATGAGTGAACGAGCTAGGCTTCAGTCATAAGTGTTAAGTGGAAGTGCGCGGCCTGGCGCCGAGAGATCACCTACCTCCAGCCTTCTGTTCACACCTTCTGTGAATAAACACCTGCACTGTTACCTGCGTTTCCTGTGCCCCTGCTGGTCAAGAGTCGAACATGGCGCAGTGAGTAGGATCAGGACAAGGCTGCAGTGGGTACGGCGCAGAATGGAGAAGCAGTTGGAGGCGCTGGCTGCCCTGCTAGCGCGACAGTCGGAGCAGAGTCAGGCTCGCGAGGAGCGTTTAACCCAGCTGCTGGAGAGAGTGGGGACACAAGCTCCCAGTCGCACCACGGCGAGCAATGAAGGCGAAACCACAGCCCGCAGCACGTCTACCCAGGGCGCGAGGTTCCCGACGTCCGCCACCATCATTCCTCACTTAACGGCGTCAGCATCTTTACGTGAGTTCGACACGTGGCGCCATAAGTTTGAAGGATACGTAACCCTCGCCAGGATAGACTGTCTCTCCCTGGCTGAGCAGAGGGCGGCACTCGCTGCTGTCCTAGACGACGAGTGGACCCGTACACTTCGCTACGGGATAAGCTTACCGAGAGACGCGGAGTTAAGAACCATCCTCGATGCAATGTGTGAGTACCTGCGAAGCCAGCGCAACATCATCATGGATAGAAGAGACTTCTACTCCCGCGTGCAAGAAACGCAAGAAGGTTTTGACGACTTTTTATGTGCTGTAAAGGAAATCGCCAATTTCTGTGACTTTTGCGACCAGTGCATAAACCATCAGCTGCGTGACAGAATTGTCGTTGGGACACGAGACGAAGTGGCTCTGAAACGCATGCTGGAAAACAAGAAACTCACCCTTGAAAACGCCATAGATATTTGCAGAGCATCAGAGAGCGCTAACCAGTGTAGTGCAGTACTAAGGGGCGGCTCTCACTCTTCGAGCCATGGTGTGAACGCTGTCTCGAACTACAGGAAGGGCAGTTTCGGGGGCTCAAGCCCCACGGGCTGTTATCGTTGTGGCAAAGATTGTCGCAGTGACAAAAGGGGATGCCAGGCAATAGATAAAGTGTGTCGTAACTGCGGGAAAAGAGGGCATTTTGCGAGTGTATGTCAGCAGACAGTGAGGAAACGACGAGGAGCTTCGAGGAGTTCCTCAACTGTCTCTCCTCATCGCGGTGCAGGCCCGAGGCGGGGAGCCAGTGCCAGTGTATACCAGCTCTTATCAGGCGTATACACAAAGACGGTGACGGCACGACCTGCGCCCCAGGTGCTCATTACCGCCACACATCCCGCTGGAAGAGACAAGATTACGTGGACTCCTGACTCTGGGGCCGAAACGACCGTTATTGGCCTCGACACGGCAACACTCCTTGGAATCCCGCCCTCCAGCTTGGCGCCCGCTGATGGTGATGGACTTTATGCTGCCGGTAATCACCCCCTCACCTGTGTAGGAACTTTCTCGTCGCACTTGCAACTGGGCGACAGGGAAGCTGAGACTGTTGTGAGCGTGGTGAAGGAGGTGAAGGGGGCGCTGCTTAGCTGGTACGATTCCATCGCTCTCGGAATCCTCCCCGAAGATTTTCCGGCTCAAATCCGACCGCTACGCAGGGAAGAACAGCACACCGGCAACAGCTCCATCAAGTACCCGACCGCCTCGCAGCCACCTCTATCTACGCCCACAGAAGTGATCAGCTGGCCTCATTCCTACGACCCAACGCCACAGCAGCGTGCGGGGCACGCTGCTGCTGTGATCAAGGCCTTTCCCAGCGTCTTCGAAGCAAAGGAAGGTTTACGTGCAATGGCTGGTGGATCCATGGCCATCGAGTTGACAGACGACGCTCGACCCTTCGCCGTAACAGCATCTCGTACAATCCCTTACAATTGGCGTGAAGAAATTAAGAGCCAGTTGGAAGAGCTGCTTAACAAGGGAATCATCGAGAGTGTGGACTACCCTACGGCATGGTGCCACCCCATCGTGCCTGTCCCAAAAAAGACATCTGGTGTAAGGCTGTGTGTTGACCTGACACGACTCAACCGTTACGTGAAGAGGCCCGTGTATCCAGTGCGCTCACCTCATGACGCCATCGCCTCGATCGGGACCGGAGCAGTTTGGTTCACCACTCTTGATGCCAAGATGGGGTATTTTCAAGTCCCCATTAGAGAAGAAGACCAGGATTTAACCTGCTTCATAACACCTTGGGGTCGGTACAAGTTTCGGCGAGCGGTTATGGGTCTCGTCTCGTCTGGGGACGAGTATAACCGTCGAGGAGACCAAGCTCTCGGCGACATACCTAATACCATCAAGATCGTGGACGACATCCTGGCCTATGACTCCACCTACAGTGCGCACTTAGCCCATGTCATTCAGATTGTGCGGCGGTGTGACCAGCACGGCATCACTCTCAACCCACAGAAGTTTACATTCGCGGAAAGAGTGGTAGATTACTGTGGTTACTCTGTTTCTGGACAAGGCTACACGACAGACTCAAAGAAAGTTAAGGCAATCTCTGACTTCCCACGACCACAGCACATCACCGACTTACGATCATTCATGGGTCTTACAAACCAGCTTGGAAGCTTTTCTCCTGCTGTGGCTGCAGCTGCACAACCCCTCAGAGATCTCTTACGCCCGAAGAACAGTTGGTGCTGGTCTCCTAACCATGAAGAGGCGTTTGAGAAGGTGAAACAGTGTCTCGTCAGCCCACCTGTCTTGGCATACTTCGACCCATCATTACCAACGATGCTACAGACTGACGCCTCAAGGATGCACGGATTTGGATTCGTTCTCCTGCAGAAGCACAGTGACCAGTGGAAGATGGTGCAATGCGGGTCAAGATTTGTTACAGACACAGAGAGCCGCTATGCAGTAATAGAGTTGGAAATGGCTGCAATCGTCTGGGCAGTCAGGAAATGTGGCACCTACCTGAAAGGACTCCCTCACTTCGATCTAGTGCTCGACCACCGCCCGCTGATACCTCTCCTCAATAGCAAGTTGTTGGGAGAAATAGAGAACCTGCGGCTGCAGCGCATGAGGGAGAAGCTTGCTCAGTATTCTTTCACAGCAAGCTGGCAAAAGGGATCGACACACTGTGTGCCCGACGCCCTCTCACGTGCTCCAGTACAGGACCCAGTGGAGGAAGAGGATGCTGCTACTTCTGGTGACCTCGACCCTCTCCACTCAGCGGTCATCTCAGCGTTATCTGCCACCAATGAGGACGGCGTCCGCTTAGCACCACTCCAGGATCAGACTGTGGAAATGGTACGTGCCGCAGCAGCAAGAGACGGGGAGTACTGCTTGCTCAAGAACGTCATCATCGAGGGCTTCCCTGATCATTGCCACGACCTCGATCACCGCTTGCGTACGTACTGGCCGGTGCGCAGTCTGCTGGCCGTAGACGACGACCTGGTGGTTTACGGGCCGAGGCTTCTTATTCCTCACAGCCTCCGCCGAGAAACACTAGAGCGACTCCATGACAGTCATCAGGGGATGGAGCGCACCAAGCGACGGGCCCGACAAACGGTGTACTGGCCTGGTATGGACAGAGACGTTGAGAACGTCGTTTCTGGATGCTCACTATGCCGTCCACTCCTACCAAGCCAAGCCAACGAACCTCTCTGGCAGGACACGGACACACCCAGCAGGGTGTTTGAGTCAGTTTCTGCAGACTACTTCCACGCAGCAGGCCGTACATACCTCGTGTATGTAGATCGCTTGTCTGGGTGGCCTCACGTGTCTGCATGCTCACGTCCAGCATCGGCTGATCAGCTCGTTCGTGTCCTTCGGGGTGTGTTCGCCGACACGGGCGTGCCTGTTCTCCTGAGGACTGACGGTGGACCGCAGTTCACTTCTTCATCGGTACGGCGCTTCCTGGCTCGATGGGGGGTGGAGCATCGTGTATCTTCACCTCATTATCCACGCTCCAATGGTCACGCCGAGGCAGCGGTCAAGTCCGTGAAGAAGCTGATCCTCACGACCACACAGCAGGGACACCTGGACGAGGATGCGTTCGCTCGCGGGTTGCTGGAACTGCGCAACACTCCGAGGGCGGAAGGGCGATCACCAGCACAAGTCCTCTTCGGTCATCCTATGAGGTCCTGTGTCCCGGCTCATCATCGCTCATACGCTCAGCAGTGGCAGCGCGCTGCTGATGAGTGCGACGCCAAGGCAGAGCGACTGAGGAAGAAAGCGAAACTTCGCCACGACGCGTCCGCCCGTACTCTTCCTCTCCTGCACCTCGGTGGCCACGTCGACGTTCAAGATCACACGACAGGCCTCTGGGATCGCCTGGGTGTCATCGTGGCTGTTGGACGAAGGAGAGACTACCTCATCAAGATGGGCAGCGGTCGCGTGATGTGGCGTAATAGAAGACACCTACGCCCACACAGACCTCTTGCTCCCCTTCCTGTCGAGCAGCACACCGCTCATGGCGGTGCAGCGCTTCAGCATCAGGGTCACGAGGAACACCACCATCCCGGCAGCCCGGAGCATCAGGGTAACGGGGTACACCGTGGCCGAGAGCAACCAGAGCGTCGAAGCAGCCGACAGCGTAGGGAGCCGAGACGACTGCAGGTGCGGTGGCACCGTAGCACCTACGATTAGTCGTACGTGTTCATTGTACGCTGTGTTTGTTTTGTGTATATGTACCGTGTTTTCTGTACTTCAATCATTGTAACTTTGTTTCATGTGTTACGGTAGCCATAACAAAGATAAGGAATCTTCCTTATGTCTCGGGGGAGGTGTGTGGTTGTTAGCTAGTTGTGGCAAAGAGTGAATGAGCGAGACTTGTGTGAGGCATGAATACGTGTATGAGTGAACGAGCTAGGCTTCAGTCATAAGTGTTAAGTGGAAGTGCGCGGCCTGGCGCCGAGAGATCACCTACCTCCAGCCTTCTGTTCACACCTTCTGTGAATAAACACCTGCACTGTTACCTGCGTTTCCTGTGCCCCTGCTGGTCAAGAGTCGAACAAAACTCAGGTGTCTGAGGCAACTGACAGTAGCCCCTTTTCTATTCCCTCCTACTTTCTCTATCCTCATTTTCGATCCAAAGCTGGATGTTGCGTTTATGTGCGCAATGACTTAACCTGCTCTCGTGCCCATGTTCTTCAATCTTCCGAGTTTTCCACCATCTGGCTACGACTACAGAGTCACTCTCAAACTAAATTTATCTGTGCTGTATACCTCTCACCTAACTCCTCTGACTATAAGAAATTCTTTAACTACTTAACTTCCAAAGTGGAGCACATTCTGACCCTCTTCCCTTTTGCAGAGATCTCCATTCTTGGAGACTTCAATGTTCACCACCAGCTTTGGCTTTCCTCTCCCTTCACTGACCATCCTGGTGAAGTAGCCTACAACTTTGCTATCCTCCATGACCTAGAGCAATCGGTGCAACACCCTACTCGTATTCCTGACCGTCTTGGAGATACGCCCAACATTCTTGACCTTTTCCTGACCTCTAATCCTTCTGCTTATGCCGTCACCCTCTCTTCTCCGTTGGGCTCCTCCGATCACAATCTCATATCTGTATCTTGTCCTATTGCTCCAATCCCTCCTCAGGATTCCCCTAAGCGAAGATGCCTCTCGCGTTTTGCCTCTGCTAGTTGGGGGTACCTGAGGAGGTATTTTGCTGATTTTCCTTGGAATGATTACTGCTTCTGTGTCAGAGACCCATCTTTGTGTGCTGAGCACAGAGGTGATAGTGTCTGGCATGGAGGCGTACATTCCTCACTCTTTTTCTCGACCTAAACCTTCCAAACCTTGGTTTAACACAGCTTGTTCTCGTGCTATACATGATAGAGAGGTGGCCCACAAAAGGTACTAAAGCCTTCCATCACCAGAATCTCATGCACTTAATATTTCTGCCTGGAACCATGCCAAGTCTGTTCTCCAACTTGTCAAAAACTCCTTCATTAACAGAAAGTGTCAAAACCTTTCATGATCTAACTCCCCTCGTGACTTCTGGCATCTAGCCAAAAATATCTCCAATAACTTTGCTTCTTTTTCCTTCCCTCCTTTATTTCAACAAGATGACACCATTGCTATCACATCTATTTCTTAAGCTGAACTCTTTGCTCAAACCTTTGCTAAAAAGCCTACCTTGGACGATTCTATGCTTGTTCCTCCCTCTCGTCCACCCTCTGTCTACTTCATGCAACCTATTAAAATTCTTCGCAATGGTGTTTTCCATGCTCTTGCTGGCCTAAACCCTTGGAAGGCTTATGGACCTGATGGGGTCCCTCCTATTGTTCTCCAAAACTGTGCCTCCGTGCTTGCACCTTGCCTAGTCAAACTCTTTCAGCTCTGTCTGCCAACATCTACCTTTCCTTCTTGCTGGAAGTTTTCCTACATTCAGCCTGTTCCTAAAAAGGGTGACTGTTCTAATCCCTCAAACTACCGTCCTATTGCTTTAATTTCCTGCCTATCTAAAGTTTTTGAATCTATCCTCAACAGGAAGATTCTTAAACACCTATCACTTCACAACCTTCGGTCAAGAGTTCCGTCAAGGCTGCTTTACTGGTGATCTTCTGGCTTTCCTTTCTGAGTCTTGGTCATCCTCTTTTAGAGATTTTGGTGAAACTTTTGCTGTTGCCTTGGACATATCAAAAGCTTTTGATAGAGTCTGGCATAAAGCTTTGATTTCCAAACTACCCTCCTATGGCTTCTATCCTGCTCTCTGTAACTTCATCTCAAGTTTCCTTTCTGACCATTCTATTGCTGCTGTGGTAGACGGTCACTGTTCTTCTCCTAAATCTATTAACAGTGGTGTTCCTCAGGGTTCTGTCCTGTCACCCACTCTCTTCTTATTATTCATTAATGATCTTCTAAACCAAACTTCTTGTTTTATCCACTCCTACGCTGATGATACCACCCTGCACTTTTCTATGTCTTTTCATAGACGTCCAACCCTTAAGGAGGTAAACATTTAACTCAGGGAAGCCACAGAACGCTTGACTTCTGATCTTTCTAAAATTTCTGATTGGGGAAGAGCAAACTTAGTATTGTTCAATGTCTCAAAAACTCAATTCCTCCATCTATCACCTCAACACAACCTTCCAGGCAATTATCCTCTCTTCTTCAGTGACACTCAACTGTCACCCTCTTCTACACTGAACATCCTCGGTCTGTCCTTTACTTATAATCTGAACTGGAAACTTCACATCTCATCTCTAGCTAAAACAGCTTCTATGAAGTTAGGTGTTCCGAGACGTCTCCGCCAGTTTTTCTCACCCCTCCAGCTGCTAACTATGTACAAGGGTCTTATCCGTCCATGTATGGAGTATGCTTCACATGTCTGGGGGGGTTCCACTTATACTGCTCTTCTAGACAGGGTGGAATCAAAAGCTTTTCGTCTCATCAACTCATCTCTTCTAACTGACTGTCTTCAGCCTCTCTCTCACTGCCGCAATGTTGCATCTCTAGCTGTATTCTACCACTATTTTCATGCTTTTTGCTCTTCTGATCATGCTAACTGCATGCCTCCCCTCCTCCCGTGGCCTTGCTGCACAAGACTTTTTTCTTTCTCTCACCCCTATTATGTCCACCTCTCTAATGCAAGAGTTAACCAATATTCTCAATCATTCATCCCTTTCTCTGGTAAACTCTGGAACTCCCTGCCTGCTTCTGTATTGCCACCTTCCTATGACTTGAATTCCTTCAAGAGGGAGGTTTCAAGACACTTATTCATCAATTTTTGACTACTGCTTTGACCCTTTTGTGGGACTGGCATTTCAGTGGGCATTTCTTTTTTTTTTTTGTTGCCCTTGACCAGTGTCCCTCCTACATAAAAAAAAAGTATATATATATATATATATATATATATATATATATATATATATATATATATATATATATATATATATATATATATATATATATAATTTTATGAAGCACTTAGTTCAGGAAGCTGATAGGCGCCACCTATTAAGAACTGAGAAAATGGCATTCAAAATTTTATAGTGTTTAAAATGGTATATCTTTGAAACCTACCACACAATTTTAATGGATTGTACCTGAAAACGTAGCTGAATGTCCTGACTATGGAGTGAGCCCACTAAAAATTTTACATTTTATCTGTATTTCGAATGATGAAACAATAAATGTGGATTTCTCAAATTTGAATGTGATTGCATTCACTATCATATCTCATCAAAAAAATTAATAATAAATAAAATACTTTATGTAATGCAATGAAACTCATAAATAATGCTAAATAATGTTGTTGGATACGGCCAGCGCACACATAAAAAAAAAGAAGAATCTGATAGAGAGAATGATAAAAGGATAAAACAGAATACAGTGGAAGCTCAGTTCTCGAACTTAATTAGTTCCTGAATGCCGTTCGAAATCCGAAATGTTCGAAAACCGAGAATATTTTCCCCATTAGAATCAATGTAAAATGGATTAAGCCATGGATTACGCCATTCTCAGACAAGTCTACCCTGTCTTAGCGGCTTATGACAGACGCTCTCACTGCTAAGATGGCTGCTTCATGACATCTCCAGTTCACAAATTATTTATTCAGAAAGGATGTAATGAATGAACTTAGTGACAAAGAACTCACCAGAAGATACTGTTTAGACCGAACTAGTGAGGGAAACCTTAGAGGGACACAAAGAGAAGCAAATTTAACCCACTTACCGCCAAAATGAAAGTGATCATAACACTTAGACATCATACTGCTGGGAAAATGCAGTAGTGATGGCGTTGGGAGTCATCGAGAGATCCACAGGTGGTTCAGGATTACTCCTGAGCGCCAAAAACCTTTTGTTTACATCAAGGCTTCTAAACGGGATCACATTTACCTTACTACAAAGATTGAATTACTGTCCTACACTCTGTGTCCCTCCTCCAAATATGTATACAAAAACGAAGTAGATATTTATAGAAACTATAAATTAGCAATAAATAGCAGCTTTTGCTATATCCTTTAATATTTGAAATCAAGTAAGAGTAACTTTGTTTTGGAACCGAATTATGGCACCACAACTGAAGCAATAATTAGTTCAAAATTTTGTTCGAAAACCGAATTGTTCGAAAAGGGAGGCGTTTGTAACTGAGGTTCCACTGTATATGTGCCCAGTATGAACTGCACAGTAATGGTGGAAAAAAATATTACATTTTTTTTTTTTTTTGCTCCAAGAAACTGTAATATGGTGCACTTAAAATTTTGTCCATGTGTGACCTTGTCTTCACAACTTTACCAGAATGAAGATTTGCATATTCTTGGCCCAGATTTTTCTGTTTCTTTGCAACATTTTCAGTACAATTTTCAGGGTAGTGCTTTTGGCATGCAAGACAATGTACTAGGCTGATTAATATCACAGTCAATATCACTCATGCAAGCACAAAAACACAGTATGCTAATGAGAAAGCACAAGATTAGAAGCTTAATCAAAGGAAGGTGTGCACAGCATGGTGTTTGAATGTGTACTGGAGAGAGTGTTGCAATGTGCAAGGAAACCTAGGAAGAGGGGTGATCCAGCAACCATGTATGTAGTAGGTTACATAAATACAGCATCACTGTTACAAAGGTGTACCCCCAGACTTCATCGACTTCCCTTTGCTGGCGCCATCTCGTCCTCTCTTTTTTTCACCTCTTTTAAATTAGGTAAGCAGCTTTTTTTTTTTTTCTTAGTTCATTGTTACTTTTCACCAGTCTGATGACTAGTGGACTTGTGTGTGTAAGAAAAGGGCCATGTTGATTGGCAGTTTCCTTGAATTAGAGCAAGGCCAAACAGATACGGTGCATTTCCTTATCAAGCCAACAGCAGCCAATGAGTTGACACAACAACCACATTTCCTTGGTGTTTACTTGTTTGCCAGCAGTTCTGTGACACAAGTGACCTTTGTGAATAATGTAAAGAACAGTCTATGGTCCTGTACTGAAATACCTGTGTTGGGAATCATTCCATGCTTATTTAAGCCAGTTTATTGCCAAGGTCACTCATTCTCTTGGTTCACTGTTACTTGTGAGCTGTGTAACGACAAAGTTAAGTGTGGTGGGGAAACATGTCAGGTGAAATGAGTTGTAGGAGTGGTTCTGTTTACCTACATATAAAACTTTTTCTTGTTATCTTCCTTATCTTGTGTTTCTGGAGGTTAATACAATTATGATGATGATAGTGGAATATTGTGCAAATGTCATTTTGATTTATGGCCATTAAATATATTCTTTGAAGCTCATTGGGCCCATCAAACCTAATCTTGCTGTTACTTAACATAACCCCTGACCTAACTTTACCTCTCCCTTTTGTGTGATCTTGGTCTCCCTCTTAGTTGGTGAGAGTGTTCTCTAAAGCCTCACAAAACATGGAGATTGTAAAGTTGTGCACAATGATGTAGCTGCTTTAATACTGTGATTTTATGCCGTCACATGCAAGTTACACTGGCTGCTGAGCCTCAATCTCTTGGCCTTGCCAATAAGGCAGAACACAGCAGCCATTAACCCCAAAACCCTTCTAACCCAACCCTTACCCAATACATTAACCTGACTTTGCCCTAAGCTGATGTACTCTTCCAAGGATGTGCTGTGAGGCTGGGCAGCAGCATGAGTTGCCAGCAGCAGCAGCAGTCTGCCTCAGATGTGGGGAGGCACAAGCATGGTGGCAAGAATCACCTGGAGACAGGTGACTCTGTTTACAGAAGAGAGAGAAAGTTGGAGTACCAGCAGTGTGACAAAACTTTTGTATCTAGAGGTGGCCTTAAGTGCCACACCCTGACACACAGTAGTGTTAAAAAATGATGAATGTGATGAGTGTGGAAAGAAATTTCCTTATAAGTCTTCCCTCACCAAACACACCTTGACACACAGTGGTGTGAGAAATTATGAATGTGGTGAGTGTGAAAAGAAATTTACCCAAAAGTGTTCCCTCACCAAACACATCCTGATACATAGTGGTGTTAGAAATTATGAATGTGCTGAGTGTGGAAAGAAATTTACCTGTAAGTATGACCTCAGCAGACACACCTTGACACACCGTGGTGTTAGAAATTATGAATGTGATGATTGTGGAAAGGAATTTAGACGTAAGTCTCACCTCATCCAACACACCTTGACACACACTGGTGTTAAAAATTATGAATGTGATGAGTGTGGGAAGAAATTTCCCTACAAGTTTTCCCTCACTCAGCACTTCCTGACACACAGTGGTGTTAGAAATTATGAATGTAATGAGTGTTGGAAGAAGTTTACCCAGAAGTCTTCCCTCACCCAACACACCTTGATACATAGTGGTGTTAGTAATTATGAATATGATGAATGTCTAAAGAAATTTACCAGTAAGTCTTCCCTTACTCAACACACCCTAACACACAATGGTGTTAGAAATCATGAATGTAATGAGTGTGGGAAGAAATTTACCTGTAAGTCTCACCTCACCAGACATGCCCTGACTCACAGTGGTGTTAGAAATTATGAATGTCATGAGTGTGGAAAGAAATTCATCCTTAAGTCTTCCCTCACCAAACACATACTGACACACAGTGGTGCTAGAAATTATGAATGTGATAAATGTGGTAAAAGATTTCCTACCATTTATCGTCTCAATACACACTCCTTCAGACACACTGGCTTGAAAGAGTTCAAGTGTGATATTTGTGGCAAGTGTTTCAAGACTAAGGCTGATATTGTCAAACACATGAGGGTCCACTTTTGAGGTGGTCTGTTGTGTGGACAAATGGGACCACAATGATGATGTTGCTGGTGGTGGTGGTGGTGGTGGGCGGTGTGTTTTGTCTGTGGTGGCAGCTGTGCCCGTGTGTGCTGTGAAGGAGTAATGGCCCCAGCAGTTGTTTTGTTGGCAGTGCAGGTGACCTTCAATAAATGTGTGTGCAGTAAATCTTTGTTTGTGTATATCTTTGTTCTGTTTGTATATGATGTAGGTGTAGTATACAGGGCCTGAGCTACATGAATATAATGTAGTGAGGGAGCCCCTCTGTCTTCTTGCCTCAAGTGGGTTTATGTATTCACTCAGGTGTAGTATACAGGACCTGAGCTACATGAACATATTGTAGTGAAGCAGCCCCTCTCTTCTTGCCTGAAGTTTGTTTGTGGCATACAAATATGAAGATGGTTTGGGTTAGCTGAGGTTATGTTAAGAAGTATTATGATACAGTGGCATACAAATATGAAGATGGTTTGGGTTAGGTGAGGTAGGTTATGGAGTGTTATGATACTGTGGCATACAAAATATGAAGATGGTTTGGTTCAGGTCAGGTTAGGTTAGAAAGTGTTATGATACAGCAGCATACACATATGAAGACATTTTGGTTGAGGATTCCCTACCTGGCAGTGATGTTGCCTCCCCCACAACCCTCACTTGTCCCACCTAAAGTGTCTATGTTTGCACCCCACAATGGTAAGTGAGCAGTACTAGGAAGTAGGAAAATAGAATAGCAAGGATAGCATTGCATGCATCAAGGTACTAAGGTATGCAACAGAAGCTCTGAGGGATGATATAGGATGGAGTACTTTTAGGGAAAGGTACAAGAAAGCAACCTGCCTACTGAGTGAAAAAAGTGGCAAGGGAGACTGGCTCACAAAGGATGCCTCTTCTCTTACAGACTGAATCTTCAAAACCCCATTGCTAGTTTATTCCAGATATTACGAGAGAGAGAGAGAGAGAGAGAGAGAGAGAGAGAGAGAGAGAGAGAGAGAGAGAGAGAGAGAGAGAGAGAGAGAGAGAGAGCCACATATCTCGTGCTTTGGACTCACCCACAGCAGGAGTTGCCAAGACGGCATCGTGAATGTGTTTCTTGGCCCAGCCACATAATGTGATTACACCGGTTAATACACCACCTTAGGAGGGTGTTAAGCAGTGGAAATATTCCTGATATCAGTGTAACCAAGGTGTCTATGGCACTGGATGGTGGCTCAGCTCCAAATCTAGCACCATGTGTAATGTGATCAGTGTTGTTTTTAGGTGGGACAGCCAGGCTTTTTCAATGCATCTCCAACTTTTGTAAAGTAATATGTGTCACCTTTTTCTTTTTTTTTTTCCTTTTTTTTGAAATGATCCTACTGCAAATGGAACAAGATCTACATATTCTAAAAGTCAGATAATTTTGTCTCCAGTGTGCAGCATGACGTTGCATGCCACTGTGAGGAGGCAGGGCTATAATTTCTCTCTTTCTGCTAGGGTAGGTTAGTGTCCTTATACAGTGTCAGTCATGATTGCACAATCATGGTGATTATGTAAACAGTTCGATCATTGGTTTTGGCCACACAGTAGGAATGAAATTGTGCAACATCAGTTGTCATGTGTGTTTCATCCAGTCAAGATGAGTAGGGAGGCTGCATGCATTGCCATTGTCCTTGCCCTTCACAGTATGGAACCAAAGAACAGAAGGATGGTGTGGATGAAGGACTGGTTTCAGAAAAGCATGAATTCACCCATGCCAACCTTTTTTTTTTTTATGTGGGAGGGACACTGGCCAAGGGCAACAAAAATCCAATAAAAAAAACAAAAAACCCACTGAAATGCCACTCCCAGAACAGGGATTGAGGGATAAGTATCCTGAAACCTACCTCTTGAAGGAATTCAAGTCATAGGAAGGTGGAAATACAGAAGCAGGCAGGGAGTTCCAGAGTTTACCAGAGAAAAGGATGAATGATTGAGGGTACTGATTAACTCTTGCATTAGAGAGGTGGACAGAATAGGGGCGAGAGAAAGAAGAAAGTCTTGTGCAGTGAGGCCGTGGGAGGAGGGGAGGTATGCAGTTAGCAAGATCAGAGGAGCAGTTAGCATGAAAACAGCAGCAGAAGATAGCTAGAGATACAACATTGTGGTGATGAGAAAGGCTGAAGACAGTCATTTAAAGGAGAGGAGTTGATGAGACGAAAAGCTTTTGATTCCACCCTGTCTAGAAGAGCAGTATGGGTGGAACCCCTCCCAGACATGTGAAGCATACTCCTTACATGGATGGATAAGGCCCATGTACAGAGTTAGCAGTTGGGCGGTTGAGAAGAACTGGCGGAGACATCTCAGAATGCCTAACTTCATAGAAGCTGTTTTAGCTAGAGGTGAGATGTGAAGTTTCCAGTTTAGATTATAAGCAGAGGACAGACTGAAGATGTTCAGTGTAGAAGAGGGGTACAGTTGAGTGTCATTGAAGAAGAGGGGATAGTTGTCTGGAAGGTTGTGTCGAGTTGATAGATGAAGGAATTGAGTTTTTGAGGCATTGAACAATACCAAGTTTGCTCTGCCCCAAACAGAAATTTCAGAAGTCAGGCATTCTGTGGCTTCCCTGCGTGAACTGTCTACTACCTGAAGGGTTGGACATCTATGAAAAGACGTGGAAAATGCAGAGTGGTATCATCACCATAGGAGTGGATAAGACAAGAAGTTTAGTTTACAAGGTCATTGATGAATAATAAAAAGAAAGTGGGTGACAGGACAGAACAGTGAGGAACAACACTGTTAATAAATTTAGGAGAAGAACAGTGACCGTCTACCACAGCAGCAATAGAATGGTCAGAAAGGAAACTTGAGATGAAGTTACAGAGAGAAGGATAGAAACCGTAAGAGGGTAGTTTGGAAATCAATGCTTTGTGCCAGACTCTATCAAAAGCTTTTGATATGTCCAAGGCAACAGCAAAAGTTTCACCAAAATCTCTAAAAGAGGATGACCAAGACTTAGTAAGGAAAACCAGAAGATCACCAGTAGAGCGGCCTTGACGGAACCCATACTGGCGATCAGATAGAAGATTGTGAAGTGATAGATGTTTAAGAATCTTCCTGTTGAGGATAGATTCAAAAACTTTAGATAGGCAGGAAATTAAAGCAATAGGACGGTAGTTTGAGAGATTAGAACGGTCACCCTTTTTAGGAACAGGTTGAATGTAGGCAAACTTCCAGCAAGAAGAAAAGGTAGATGTTGACAGACGAGTTGAAAGAGTCTGACTAGGCAAGGTGCAAGCACGGAGGCACAGTTTCGGAGAACAATAGGAGGGACCCCATCAGGTCCATAAGCCTTCCGAGGGTTTAGGCCAGCGAGGGCATGGAAAACATCATTGCGAAGAATTTTAATACGTGGCATAAAGTAGTCAGAGGGTGGAGGAGAGGGAGGAACAAGCCCAGAATCGTCCAAGGTAGACTTTTTAGCAAAGGTTTGAGCAAAGAGTTCAGCTTTAGAAATAGATGTGATAGCAGTGGTGCCATCTGGTTGAAATAGAAGAGGGAAAGAAGAAGAAGCAAAGTTATTGGAGAAATTTTGGCTAGATGCCAGAAATCACGAGGGGAGTTAGATCATGAAAGGTTTTGACATTTTCTGTTAATGAAGGAGTTTTTGGCTAGTTGGAGAACAGATTTGGCATGGTTCCGGGCAGAAATATAAAGTGCATGAGATTCTGGTGATGGAAGGCTTAAGTACCTTTTGTGGGCCACCTCTCTATCATGTGTAGCACGAGAACAAGCTGTGTTAAACCAAGGTTTAGAAGGTTTAGGTCGAGAAAAAGAGTGAGGAATGTATGCCTCCATGCCAGACACTATCACCTCTGTTATGCGCTCAGCACACAAAGATGGGTCTCTGACACAGAAGCAGTAGTCATTCCAAGGAAAATCAGCAAAATACCTCCTCAGGTCCTCCCAACTAGCAGAGGCAAAACACCAGAGGCACCTTCGCTTAGGGGGATCCTGAGGAGGGATTGGAGCGAAAGGACAAGATAAAGATATGAGATTGTGATCGGAGGAGCCCAACGGAGAAGAAAGGGTGACAGCATAAGCAGAAGGATTAGAGGTCAGGAAAAGGTCAAGAATGTTGGGCATATCTCCAAGACGGTCAGGAATACGAGTAGGGTGCTGCACCAATTGCTCTAGGTCATGGAGGATAGCAAAGTTGTAGGCTAGTTCACCAGGATGGTCAGTGAAGGGAGAGGAAAGCCAAAGCTGGTGGTGAACATTGAAGTATCCAAGAATGGAGATCTCTGCAGAAGGGAAGAGGGTCAGAATGTGCTCCACTTTGGAAGTTAAGTAGTCAAAGAATTTCTTATAGTCAGAGGAGTTAGGTGAGAGGTATAGGGCACAGATAAATTTAGTATGAGAGTGACTCTGTAGTCGTAGCCAGATGGTGGAAATCTCGGAATATTCAAGAGCGTGGGAACGAGAGCAGGTTAAGTCATTGCGCACATAAACGCAGCATCCAGCTTTGGATCGAAAATGAGGATAGAGAAAGTAGGAGGGAACAGAAAAGGGGCTACTGTCAGTTGCCTCAGACACCTGAGTTTCAGTGAGGAAAAGAAGATGAGGTTTAGAAGAGGAGAGGTGGTGTTCTGCAGATTGAAAATTAGATCTTAGACCGCGAATGTTGCAGAAGTTAATGAAGAAAAAGTTAAGGGGCGTGTCAAGACACATAGAGTCGTCGACAGAAAGGCAGTCCGACCTGGGGACATTTATGGTCCCCTCCCCAGATGGGGACTCCGAGGCTGGTGTAGGAGTCGGCATGATGATTTTAAAATTTTTGAGTGAAGGGTGTGTGTGTTATTAGGTGCTTGTAGTTTTGTGTGGAGGAAGAGAGTTGTCTTTAGAGGGCAGGCTGTGACTGCCCCCTTGTGTTGTGAGACACAAAGGGAAACATTCAGTGAGGTCACTGCTGGGTTTAATGATAAGTTCTAAGTTCACAGCACCCCCTGAACAGTGCTTTAGACCTCACTGGGAGTAATTATCGTTTCGGCAGGTGTATATATATATATATATATATATATATATATATATATATATATATATATATATATATATATATATATATATATATATATGTATATATATATACATATATATATATATATATATATATATATATATATATATATATATATATATATATATATATATATATATATATATATATATATATATATATATATATATATATATATATTCATCATTTCATATATCCATTCCAGATGTGGCGGGTTCATATATTCATCCCACGTGTGCCCATGGCCAGCCAGTCTTTTCTAATTTTAACCTCTCTCCTTCTCTCCCTCTCATGGGAGTTCACACCTTCTTTCCAGTCCTTAGGGAAAACATCTGCGTTCGCTTCTGATTCCTTCTTCCTGATCATTGGCTAAAAAAACAACGACCGCTGTCATTGGTCGATTCACCCCATTTCCTGGCATCTCATTCGTCATTTCTTCACCTCAAAAGCTGTATTATGATCCATTTCTCTAACATAAGTAGAGCCTGCATGCATAGCTAGGGAGAGTCCGAGAGAGTCTTCCGAGAGAGTCAGTCTTGTCTTTAGAGAGTCTGTTCATTTCATCAGTTCATGAGCACTCCAGCTCATATCAGTTCAGAGAGAGCGTTGGATCAGTCATCACGTCTATAATCAACTGTCTCGTATCACGTGTGTACATTTTCTATATTATTAAATCAAGAACTCAAATAAATCGTGTCTTTTACTTGCACACATCAATATCAATCATCACCCACGACCTCCACGCTACCAACAATACCAAGCTCAAAACCTGGTCCTTTACACTACCACCACACTACTCGTATTCCTGACCGTCTTGGAGATACGCCCAACATTCTTGACCTTTTCCTGACCTCTAATCCTTCTGCTTATGCTGTCACCTTTTCTTCTCCGTTGGGCTCCTCCGATCACAATCTCATATCTTTATCTTGTCCTTTCGCTCCAATCCCTCCTCAGGATCCCCCTAAGCGAAGGTGCCTCTGGTGTTTTGCCACTGCTAGTTGGGAGGACCTGAGGAGGTATTTTGCTGATTTTCCTTGGAATGACTACTGCTTCTGTGTCAGAGACCCATCTTTGTGTGCTGAGCGCATAACAGAGGTGATAGTGTCTGGCATGGAGGCGTACATTCCTCACTCTTCTTCTCGACCTAAACCTTCTAAACCTTGGTTTAACACAGCTTGTTCTCGTGCTACACATGATAGAGAGGTGGCCCACAAAAGGTACTTAAGCCTTCCATCACCAGAATCTCATGCACTTTATATTTCTGCCCGGAACCATGCCAAGTCTGTTCTCCAACTAGCCAAAAACTCCTTCATTAACAGAAAATGTCAAAACCTTTCAAGATCTAACTCCCCTCGTGATTTCTGGCATCTAGCCAAAAATATCTCCAATAACTTTGCTTCTTCTTCTTTCCCTCTTCTATTTCAACCAGATGGCACCACTGCTATCACATCTATTTCTAAAGCTGAACTCTTTGCTCAAACCTTTGCTAAAAAGTCTACCTTGGACGATTCTGGGCTTGTTCCTCCCTCTCCTCCACCCTCTGACTACTTTATGCCACGTATTAAAATTCTTCGCAATGATGTTTTCCATGCCCTCGCTGGCCTAAACCCTCGGAAGGCTTATGGACCTGATGGGGTCCCTCCTATTGTTCTCCGAAACTGTGCCTCCGTGCTTGCACCTTGCCTAGTCAGACTCTTTCAACTCGTCTGTCAACATCTACCTTTTCTTCTTGCTGGAAGTTTGCCTACATTCAACCTGTTCCTAAAAAGGGTGACCGTTCTAATCTCTCAAACTACCGTCCTATTGCTTTAATTTCCTGCCTATCTAAAGTTTTTGAATCTATCCTCAACAGGAAGATTCTTAAACATCTATCACTTCACAATCTTCTATCTGATCGCCAGTATGGGTTCCGTCAAGGCCGCTCTACTGGTGATCTTCTGGTTTTCCTTACTAAGTCTTGGTCATCCTCTTTTAGAGATTTTGGTGAAACTTTTGCTGTTGCCTTGGACATATCAAAAGCTTTTGATAGAGTCTGGCACAAAGCATTGATTTCCAAACTACCCTCTTACGGTTTCTATCCTTCTCTCTGTAACTTCATCTCAAGTTTCCTTTCTGACCGTTCTATTGCTGCTGTGGTAGACGGTCACTGTTCTTCTCCTAAATCTATTAACAGTGGTGTTCCTCACTGTTCTGTCCTGTCACTCACTCTCTTCTTATTATTCATTAATGATCTTCAAAACCAAACTTCTTGTCCTATCCACTCCTACGCTGATGATACCACCCTGCACTTTCCCACGTCTTTTCATAGACGTCCAACCCTTCAGGAGGTAAACATATCACGCAGGGAAGCCACAGAATCCTTGACTTCTGATCTTTCTAAAATTTCTGATTGGGGCAGAGCAAACTTGGTATTGTTCAATGCCTCAAAAACTTAATTCCTCCATCTATCAACCCCTCTTCTTCAGTGACATTCAACTGTCCCCCTCTTCTACACTGAACATCCTCGGTCTGTCCTTTACTTATAATCTGAACTGGAAACTTCACATTTCATCTCTAGCTAAAACAGCTTCTATGAAGTTAGGTGTTCTGAGACGTCTCCGCCAGTTTTTCTCACCCCGCCCCCCCCCAAGCTGCTAACTCTGTACAAGGGCCTTATCCGTCCATGTATGGAGTATGTTTCACATGTCTGGGGGGATTCCACTCATACTGCTCTTCTAGACAGGGTGGAATTAAAAGCTTTTCGTCTCATCAACTCCTCTCCTCTAACTGTCTGTCTTCAGCCTCTCTCTCACCGCCGCAATGTTGCATATCTAGCTGTCTTCTACCGCTATTTTCATGCTAACTGCTCTTCTGATCTTGCTAACTGCATGCCTCCCCTCTTTCCGCGGCCTTGCTGCACAAGACTTTCTTCTTTCTCTCACCCCTTTTCTATCCACCTCTCTAACGCAAGAGTTAACCAGTATTCTCAATCATTCATCCCTTTGTCTGGTAAACTCTGGAACCCCCTGTCTGTTTCTGTATTTCCACCTTCCTATGAATAGAATTCTTTCAAGAGGGAGGTTTCATGACACTTATTCATCAATTTTTGACCACTGCTTTGACCCTTTTATGGGACTGGCATTTCAGTGGGCATATTTTTTTTATTAGATTTTTGTTGCCCTTGGCCAGTGTCCTTCCTACATGAAGAAGAAGAAGAAAAAAAAAAAAAAAAAAAAAAAAAAAAAAAAAAAAAAATATATATATATATATATATATATATATATATATATATATATATATATATATATATATATATATATATATATATATATATATATATATATATATATATATATATATATATATATATATATATATATATATATATATATATATATATATATATATATATAATTGTTAAGACTGATGTAAGGACTGATGTAAGGACTGATGTAAGGTGACTACTTAACTTCCAAAGTGGAGCACATTCTGACCCTCTTCCCTTTTGCAGAGATCTCCATTCTTGGAGACTTCAATGTTCACCACCAGCTTTGGCTTTCCTCTCCCTTCACTGACCATCCTGGTGAACTAGCCTACAACTTTGCTATCCTCCATGACCTAGAGCAATTGGTGCAACACCCTACTCGTATTCCTGACCGTCTTGGAGATACGCCCAACATTCTTGACCTTTTCCTGACCTCTAATCCTTCTGCTTATGCTGTCACCCTTTCTTCTCCGTTGGGCTCCTCCGATCACAATCTCATATCTTTATCTTGTCCTATCACTCCAATCCCTCCTCAGGATCCCCCTAAGCGAAGGTGCCTCTGGCGTTTTGCCTCTGCTAGTTGGGGGGACCTGAGGCGGTATTTTGCTGATTTTCCTTGGAATGACTACTGCTTCCGTGTCAGAGACCCGTCTTTGTGTGCTGAGCGCATAACAGAGGTGATAGTGTCTGGCATGGAGGCGTACATTCCTCACTCTTTTTCTCGTCCTAAACCTTCTAAACCTTGGTTTAACACAGCTTGTTCTCGTGCTATACATGATAGAGAGGTGGCCCACAAAAGGTACTTAAGCCTTCCTTCACCAGAATCTCATGCACTTTATATTTCTGCCTGGAACCATGCCAAGTCTGTTCTCCAACTAGCCAAAAACTCCTTCATTAACAGAAAATGTCAAAACCTTTCAAGATCTAACTCCCCTCGTGATTTCTGGCATCTAGCCAAAAATATCTCCAATAACTTTGCTTCTTCTTCTTTCCCTCCTCTACTTCAACCAGATGGCACCACTGCTATCACATCTATTTCTAAAGCTGAACTCTTTGCTCAAACCTTTGCTAAAAACTCTACCTTGGACGATTCTGGGCTTGTTCCTCCCTCTCCTCCACCCTCTGACTACTTCATGCCTCGTATTAAAATTCTTCGTAATGATGTTTTCCATGCCCTCGCTGGCCTAAACCCTCAGAAGGCTTATGGACCTGATGGGGTCCCTCCTATTGTTCTCCGAAACTGTGCCTCCGTGCTTGCACCTTGCCTAGTCAAACTCTTTCAGCTCTGTCTGTCAACATCTACCTTTCCTTCTTGCTGGAAGTTTGCCTACATTCAACCTGTTCCTAAAAAGGGTGACCGCTCTAATCCCTCAAACTACCGTCCTATTGCTTTAATTTCCTGCTTATCTAAAGTTTTTGAATCTATCCTCAACAGGAAGATTCTTAAACATCTATCACTTCACAACCTTCTATCTGATCGCCAGTATGGGTTCCGTCAAGGCCGCTCGACTGGTGATCTTCTGGCTTTCCTTACTGAGTCTTGGTCATCCTCTTTTAGAGACTTTGGTGAAACTTTTGCTGTTGCCTTGGACATATCAAAAGCCTTTGATAGAGTCTGGCACAAAGCTTGGATTTCCAAACTACCCTCCTACGGTTTCTATCCTTCTCTCTGTAACTTCATCTCAAGTTTCCTTTCTGACCGTTCTATTGCTGCTGTGGTAGACGGTCACTGTTCTTCTCCTAAATCTATTAACAGTGGTGTTCCTCAGGGTTCTGTCCTGTCACCCACTCTCTTCTTATTATTCATTAATGATCTTCTAAAACAAACTTCTTGTCCTATCCACTCCTATGCTGATGATACCACCCTGCACTTTTCCACGTCTTTTCATAGACGTCCAACCCTTCAGGAGGTAAACATATCACGCAGGGAAGCCACAGAACGCCTGACTTCTGATCTTTCTAAAATTTCTGATTGGGGCAGAGCAAACTTGGTATTGTTCAATGCCTCAAAAACTCAATTCCTCCATCTATCAACTCGACACAATCTTCCAGACAACAATCCCCTCTTCTTCAATGACACTCAACTATCCCCCTCTTCTACACTGAACATCCTCGGTCTGTCCTTTACTTATAATCTGAACTGGAAACTTCACATCTCATCTCTAGCTAAAACAGCTTCCATGAAGTTAGGTGTTCTGAGACGTCTCCGCCAGTTTTTCTCACCCCCGCAGCTGCTAACTCTGTACAAGGGCCTTATCCGTCCATGTATGGAGTATGCTTCACATGTCTGGGGGGGTTCCACTCATACTGCTGTTCTAGACAGGGTGGAATCAAAAGCTTTTCGTCTCATCAACTCCTCTCCTCTAACTGACTGTCTTCAGCCTCTCTCTCACCGCCGCAATGTTGCATCTCTAGCTGTCTTCTACCGCTATTTTCATGCTAACTGCTCTTCTGATCTTGCTAACTGCATGCCTCCCCTCCTTCCGCGGCCTCGCTGCACAAGACTTTCTTCTTTCTCTCACTCCTATTCTGTCCACCTCTCTAACGCAAGAGTTAACCAGTATTCTCAATCATTCATCCCTTTCTCTGGTAAACTCTGGAACTCCTTGCCTGCTTCTGTATTTCCACCTTCCTATGACTTGAATTCCTTCAAGAGGGAGGTTTCAAGACACTTATCCACCAATTTTTGACCACTGCTTTGACCCTTTTAGGGACTGGCATTTCAGTGGGCATTTTTTTTTATTAGATTTTTGTTGCCCTTGGCCAGTATCCTTCCTACATAAAAAAAAAAAAAAAAAAAAAAAAAAAAAAGACAAGAGGCGTCTTCTGCAGTTCTCACAAGGGTTTAGATTTTTAGCTCCTCGGAGCTCCGCCCACATTACCACTGAAGAACCAGCGGAGTTGCCTGGCGTGCTGCCCAAGGAAAAAAAAAAAAAAAAAAAAAATCCTACAGTTCATTGGCAATGTGTCCCTCACAGAGACCACAACAGCCTTAACACTTTAAGTTTATGGTATTTATGGTAATATCTGCAGAGTATTTTAGCATGAATTGGTTGCATCAGTCATGACCTCACACTGTATTATGGCATTGTACCAGAACACAATGATGTGTTGGAAGTCTTGTCCCAAAACAGGAAGGCCATTCAGGCACCTTTACCTGCCTTGCCAGACTGCCTCAGGCCACTGGAAGGCTTGACAGTTCCACACTCATTGTTAGCAAATGTTACTATTAACTTAATTTGAAACAATTCATGCTACACAGTTTTAATAATGTTTTTCACTCATGACTCACTTGTATGCAGATAATTCTGTAAGTTCGAGATTTTATTGGAAACAATACATGCACATCGGCTTGTTTTCATCTAACATGTTTGCATCGCTATTGGGAGTAGCTGTGGCTTTCGCTCCGCCCCGCTGCCCGCCCACGATTCTCGCAAGCCCTTTGAAAGCTTGCGGCCCGGTTAGTTGTAAGGTTCCGAAGCTCCCAGGAGACCTGCGCGAAAGGAATGCGTCGAAAAATGCGTTTCTGAGGCGTTTGTGAAGAATTGAAGAAGACGTCTAAAATACTAAAAATAGAGATGCTTTGATATTTTATTTTATAACTGCCGCTAGTTTTATGAGTCATAATCGGCCAATATCAGTCATTATTTTCACCTGTAATGTCTTGACCAGGCTACGGCATATTACTTTATATCTCTTCTTTAGATGTAACAACCATTAAACAAGGATAACCAATGCGTCTGCCTTTCTCTCTGCCTCGATCACACACACACACACACACACACACACAGAAAAAAAAAAAAATCGGTCATATAGGATTACTTTTAATTAATTGACAATATCACAAGGCCTGGAAGAGCCCCTATTCACTTCAAAATGGCATAAACTTCAAGCAACGAGTGGTGAAGGTTGCTGTGGTCTCTGTAGGGACGCTTCGCCAATGAAATGTACGACGCTTATCCCCTGGGCAGCATGCCAGGCAACTCCGCTGGTCTATTCTCAGTGGACAAGTGGGCGGAGCTCCGAGAAACCTCGAATCGAGGCGCCTTGGAGAACTGAAGAGGAAGCCTTATAATCCATTCAGTTATGCAAAACTTTCGTAATATTTAGGAAAACCAAATGTCAACTACTAAAACACAATCTTAGCCAGTCTGACTGAGATCAATGGAAAATAAGGGTAATATGTATCTTAAAGTCATAGGTCCAGGGCTGAGACGAGACTTTCCTCCAAAACAACGGGACCAAAAACGTTCAATGAACAAGCGTACTGTTTTCTTTTCATCTCCCTTCCCATCATTTACCCTGTCACCACCTACATTACCCCTTACCCTGTCACCACCTCCTCTGTCTTCAGGAGTGGCCAGGTCTACGTGGTCATTGGCCTGTAAGTGACCTGTATAGTTCCGTTCATCGCCGACCATTACCGGTGGGAGAATGGAAGAGAACTGAGCCTGAAGTTCGTCGGTGTCGCTGTAGTGTTCGTAATTGTCCCATTGTAAGTAGCTGTCCGTTATATTCTTGATCAATAGATTAGCCAAATATAGGGATGAAATAGTGTAGCGACCAAAGCTAGTATATCGGTTAATAAGCCGTTTTATCACATCCAAAATAGGTATTCAAACTGCGCGAGGGTTAGTTTTGAGGTAGAGGATAAAGGGCAGGTCGGTCACACTCAGCAAGTAGGAGAGATATCAAATGCAGAGGTCGGCCATTTTACCACCAGACGTGAGCCAAACCACAAGTTTTCCACGGTCTGGATAGCATACCAACCCCTCATATAAGAGGGAACCAGAGCGGACCAGAGTCGCTTCTTTGTGTTTGTGTACCCATATCATGGTCAGTGAGTTAAGGTGTTAAGGTGTGTGAAACCCCTGCACGAGGCCACGCTGGCCCGAGGGAGTTCTGTACGACGGTCGGTGAGAGGTATTGGTGAGTGAATGAGGACGGTGAGTGGCGGTATTGAATGAAGGCAGACGGTGTGTGAGAGTATTTATTGAAATATTCAATGTCTTTAAACCTGGGAAGAATTAATTACATGTCAAACACCTGCAGAAACACTGTCTATATTTACTCGATCCTCGTCCCTGGTTGCCGGCACACTGCTTGTGCTCAGACTCACCATCATAACTTCATCGTATGCCTCCAAAGCCTAAAGAAACCAAAACCGCTCGAAAGCTACGTTACCAAATAAGGAAGTAGGAAGTGTGACCGCTACAATAGACCCTATAAAGTGTTCACAATATTGAAGCGTACGGTGCAGAGGGTCAACTCAGCAGCGAGCGGGGGTTTGTTTACATGGTGGGCTGACGGTCGCCGCTGCCACCCGCTGTCCCTCATATCAACTGAGGGAACACTCGGGACTAGGCTTCCAAATGGGACACTACAGTAGAGAGGGCATGCCATGTTATGAGCGTGTGGGATGAGACTGGAATGTTTCCGTGTGGGTGTGGGCGGATGTGTAAAAAAAAGAGTGGGACGGTTTATATGGATGTGGGTGGGGGTACGTGATATTATGGACGTGTGGGATGTTTTATATGGGTATGGATGGATGTGTGTAAAGTTATGGGTATTTAGGAAAATAGTAGGATATTTTGTGCGGATGTGGGTGGATGTATGGGTGTTTAGAAGTGTTTAGAAGTGTGAGTGTTGATAGATGTATGCGATGTTAATAGCGTGTAGGATGAAATTTGGGTGTTAAGTGTGTGTGTTTATGTGTGTGTGTGAAGTTATGGGTGTGAATAATGAGAATGAAATCATATCATTCGGCCGCAAAATGTATGAGCGCGGTATAATTACATTTAATACACATTGTTCTCCCCAACTAACCCCTCTCGTCTCTCGAAGATGCAATAGAGAGGGAGAGCTAATGAAGTGTAATGAGCGACCAGCCAGCCGCGAGCACCCCTGTCATAACCAGCAAGAGAGAGAGAGAGAGAGAGAGAGAGAGAGAGAGAGAGAGAGAGAGAGAGAGAGAGAGAGAGAGAGAGAGAGAGATTTGATTAACGTTTCTAAAAAAAAAAAAAAAAAGATAAAAAAATAAAAGTTAAGTAAAAATTATCCGATATTGACTAGAAAGCCTTGTCTCTCGGTCCCTTGAGAAGGATTTGATAGCTTAGTAAGATCGAGTTACTGACATTTTTTCCTTCATATCATGACTTGAATGGCAAACAATACGCATATCTGATGAAGCTCAGTTAGAGCCATTGAGATATGGTTTACAGTATGACAAACATTTATTCTTCCCAGGTCAAAGTTTTTGCTCCGTACTTTGAAACGTTCAGTTCTATCATGATGAATAATTTCAGAGACCACTTTGGAGATGATTAGTCTGATCTTCATGGATGTTTTTCTCATTGCTAATGTACAATATTAACCCTTTCACTGCAACACGGAACAATTAGCAACACCAAAAGCATCTAGAAAAAAGATAGCGATGAAAAAGAATAGATTTTGTATTTTCTTCCCAATTCATAGACTGGATATGGCTGTTAAACAAGTAAAGATGTCTCAGAGTGATTGGTAATTAGGGAAAGGTGTACCAAGTGGCAGTCAAAGGGTTAAACTTATACTGAACATAAAAAAAAATACCCAATAGTTTCACTAGAGCTTGTTAGACGTTTATAACTCTTGTTTTAATCATTGGAATCAAAAAGACTTCTACCATATTAGAGTCTTAAATTAGCGCTAGAGTAATGAAAGCACACTTAAAAACCTTAACAATTTAAATTTTACGGCTATGATCGTCCGCCGCTAACCATCCTGGCACTGTAAACGTGGAGAGTTTGGCACAAAAATAATGTTTAATAAGTTACAGGTATTGAAGGGGAAATTTTGTTAACTTTGAGATAAGACGCTGAAACGTTTGAGAGTATTGGATTCAAGTTGTTGATAGTGTTTAGTGTGTAATGGACAGAGACGGGGCGTTCATATAATGTCTTTATGTTCCTCTTCGCTTCACCTGCCATGGTTGCAGTGCCGTCTCCGTGGTTAAGACCGGGGTGACGGAAAAAAAAAAAAACAGACTCTTTATGGAACGTAACAGAAAAGGAAAACCATTTAAACACGCTCTTTATCGAAGGTTGCCACCACATCATGATACGGCATAAAGTGAAGGAATAGTATTCCCAAAACGTTTCGGTGTCTTAACCTTCACTATTTTTAACTAGTTTTGGTAGAGTTTGTAGGAACATTTAAGAATCTCATCATTATCGTAGTAGTAGTTTAAAAAAGATTTTGTATCATCAGTGAAAGAAAAATCACCCAAGAGAACATGATTAATCATTCGTGACCTTTGAAAATAGTCGTTATGAGAGACCAAAGCATTTCATGATACGGGTGTATAGGGCAACGTTTTCAAATTTTATTTCTAAAAAGGAGGTAGAAAGATACTGGATCTCAAATGTTGTGGTGAATGATTTGAAAAGAGACTCGGTAATCAAGTTGTTAAAACGTGGCCTCTTTATTTCATCTGCATTTATTTTTACAAATTTAATATATTTTAATCTTGTGGATCAGTGTAATATTTTCAATAAAAAATGCAGTGCGCTCTTTATTTCATTAATTTCAAACTTACGTGTCCTCCCTTTCCTTCCTCCCCAGGTATTTTCTTCCTCTGGGGCAGGACGAGGCAAGGAGGGGAAAAATTTAGGGGAGTGGAGAAGGATGGCGGGAGGGGATGAAAGGGAGTTGCGGGGGGCATTTTATAAACGGACTCAATGCAAAGCTGGTGTGTAAAAGCCTGATATTATATTTTACGCTAACCAGGTGCAGGCGAAGCGGTTTAGTCTTATAAATATCTGTATATTTAGAGAGAGAGAGAGAGAGAGAGAGAGAGAGAGAGAGAGAGAGAGAGAGAGAGAGAGAGAGAGAGAGAGAGAGAGAGGAACTCCCCGCAGCTGTACCAGGGTGGGTGCCTCACTTACTTGCAGGATGTGTTTCCCTTTCTCAGTTATCACAACTGTTACACAAGTTAAGCGTACTTACCTGCTTTCTACTCGTCATGCTGTTTTTTCATAGGGTAACCAAAAGGTCGAAAAGAGGCCCCAAAGAGTGTAGTTTTGAAAAGGAACAAAATTCGAGAAGTTTCTTGTAATAGATAAGTAGTAGAAGACACGTAACTCAACTCACTTGAAGAAGAATTTTTGGGAATTTTACCAGAATATCTGAGTCTGCTGCCATTCGACACGTGAAGGAGGATGTTTCAGTTGTGTCTCTGATTCCTTATTTGTTTTAGAAAGTGGATCGTTCCTCGAGGGTCTGATGGAAAGCGACGAGAGGAAGAGGCATGAGCACTTCTAGACATCACTTTTCCTCCTTCATTTTTCTTTGTCCAGTAATGCCAATGCCCTCCAAACTTTATTGGAGTGTTCTTCGTATTGAGTTTCACAGATGGAAAACACGCGTGGGAAAGAAAACAACGAAAAATGAGGTATCACTATTATTTGATTGCTCACGTGGACGCACAGAAGCATCCGACTGAGCTAAAAAAAAAAAAAAAACATTAATAAAGAATGACATGGAAAGATGAAGATGTTGGAGGAAACCACTCCAGTTTTTTTACAAGATCAAACATATGAGACGGAGGTGCGGGGCTGGAGAGGAAGGACTTTACGAGTATGAAGGAGGATCTGAC